>NW_022990389.1:0-175000 GCF_902827175.1 Gymnodraco acuticeps
CCTTCAGCTAGAGGCCACACATCAGCCTGTGAAGGACAGAGGAGAGGACCATGACCTGTTGGACCCATGGATGTATAATAAGAACTGGATACAGCGTGGGAGGCGGGGCCTCATTCATTCCTATGAGAGCTGCTCATTAGCGCATGATGATAAAATGGCCCAACTTTTGAGAGAGTGAAACGTCACAGATTACCCAGCATGCCTGAGAAGTACCCGTATGTGCGCTCATAGCGCATGCGCAACTTTAACCAAAATGCTCGTTCACATCAAGCACGTCAATTTGCGTACACGTAACAGCACCGCGCGTTCATGACAGCATGGTAATGGTTTGTTATTATGATGGATTTGATATTAACGATGCGGCAGTTAGCAGCTAGCTAGTAATTATGCTAATGTACTCATCAATCGTTATGTACTTATATTACGCTGTAACAGGATCTAGTGATATCCAACAGAGCTTCATTTAGCATGCAATAATTATTGCACTGTGTATATATATATACATATATATATATATATACACAGTGCAATAAGCTTCTTAGTGCAATAATAAGCTACAGGGACGTTAATCTAACGTCAGTAATATTAACTTTATTTAATACAACATTTACAGTATAGATTTACATCATACAGCCCATGTAGTATAATATTTTACAAATGATGAATTACAGCAAACATGTGCAATATGTCCATTATTACAGCTCCGTGGGCTGGCAGTAAGGCGATATGGGTCCGTTGTTATTGTGCATCCATGGGTAAAGATAAACGCATGTAGTGCTGAACACGTAACATGAACGTGCCGGGCGGCGCGGTCCCGTGGGTTAGATGCGCGTTCATAATGCAGAGGGAAATAACTCTCAGAATAACGTTATTAGCACATGTTTACAACTTGAGGAACGAATGTTTTTAATAAGGGCTATACAAGTGTTCATACTGGGTTGTTTATTTAGTTTAAAAAAAATTATCCAACGAGTTACAGACCAGTCTTTCCCCATGTAAGTCAATGGGAAAAAGGTTTTCCGGGCCCAGCAACCTAAAAGAAGTGTAGTACCGCCGTTTGGCCACAACGAATATTCTCATCAGACTCCGGCGCACTTCCTGGGGGCTTGGTTGGACCAGGAAAAGATGAGCAACAAGGATCTTAGGACAGATGGACAAGGGAAGAAGGATCTGTGTGTCAAGCATCAGAGAGATGTAGCGTCACAAAAACCTGGAATTGGGATAAAGAAAGAAGAGGTTTAAAGTCAAGGGGGACAACATGAAAGCAAGACAGTGTTGAGAAGGTGCAGAGGAACCAAAGGAAAGTTAATATACATGTCAACTGAAACTACCGGAGCAGGATACACAGATAGGAAACCAATCAGAGAAGCAGAGGGAGCTTGATGGGGAAACGGGTAATGAAAAGAAAAGAGAATTAGAGGAAAACATAATTGGAACCTACCTACCAACTTGCTTTGGCTGTCTTCACCCCCCTCAGTGTGCGTGGTAGAAGAAACATACCATGTCATCCGTCAGGAATGAGTTGTTGTCACCGAGTAAGCTACCTATGGAGCATAGCATATTAAAATGTAGCTATGCATATTTTCCATGAAGTGTACAAACTGAATTATACAATTTGTTTTTAATAATCTAGCATTTTCCTAAACCAAATGAACCTCCCACAAATGTGTGTCTTTAAGCTATTTTCAAGCTGTTTTAGTGTGAATAATATTGTATTCTCTTTGGTTGGTAAACAATATTGTGTTTATACTATGGGTGTAAACAAGAAGTCTTTCTAATTAAAATCAACCTCGTCTTTGCAGATCTTTACCAGACTTTAATGACATGTTCAAGACAAATGTAAGTTTGGGCAACTAATGTGCTTGGCTACAGTTTACAATTCACCCTATGTTGCAAGTTGCAAGAACCTTGATGATTTGGCATTATTCCTCTAGCCAGTAGTTTGAAAAACATGATGTCATTTTGGAACCCATTTTAAATCTAACCACAACCAGCCTTGGGTCCCGACCATAGGTCCGACCCAGTAATTCAAAGACAACTGCATCTTTCTGTGTGTGTGTGTGTGTGTGTGTGTGTGTGTGTGTGTGTGTGTGTGTGTGTGTGTGTGTGTGTGTGTGTGTGTGTGTGTGTGTGTGTGGTGTGTGTGTGTGTGGGTGGGTGGGTGTGTGTTGCATCATAGCCTAGGCCTGCTGATGCTAATGGGTTCCTTTATTACAGACCTTCCACTCTGCTGTCTTTTAGCCACCTTACTGCCAGTGTGTGTGTGTGTGTGTGTGTGTGTGTGTGTGTGTGTGTGTGTGTGTGTGTGTGTGTGTGTGTGTGTGTGTGTGTGTGTGTCCTGCCAGCAGCATGGGAGACTGCTCACTAGCCTTGTTGGTGTTGGAGGCCTCTGTTGTGTTCCACTGCATTTCATTTATTTTCCTCCTTTCCCCCCTCCCCTGTTGTGCCTTGCATTGCATCTTCTGGTTAACCCAGATCTGATGCTGTCTAGTTTTATCTACAGGTCATGGCCATACTATATTACTTGACAAACAGAAATGTGTGCTCTGTCTCCTGATAACATGCTCTTTTTAAAAGACTGAATATTTGCAGATGCAATGGAAATGCAGTCATATGAGAGACCATAACATAATACCTTTCCCATGAACTCATACTGTCGGTGCTCACACATGCTTTGATGTCATTGCAGGCTCCAGGTTTAGTTCCTTTGGCCAAGAGGAGAGAGGATGAGGTGATGTTGGGGAGTGCCCCCCCCCCCCGAACTACCCCCCAACCAGGCCTCTGACTACGCCAGCAGCCCTGTCAAAACTAAAACAGTGACAGGTAGGTTTACCACCCGTAAGCTGTGCCATGGGTGTGCTGTTCAAGATATTGCTCTGACATTGGTCTTAATACAATAGCGTTACACTAACTCTGATGAAGTGCATCAAAGAGGTTTACACACATAAAGGGAACAGATCCTCTGTCTGTGTGATGTAAGTAAGAATTAGTATACAAATGGAAATGGCAAAGACATTTACTTTTCCCTTGCTATTTGGAATAACTACCACTGTTTCTATGTTTGAGGATATGGTCTGCCAAAAGTGGAATAACAACATTTCACAACATCTTCTTTCTATGCAATAAATCATGTTTTTATTATTATTACATAACACACGACAGCTCGCTGACACCTGAGTGAACCCGTTTCTCAGAGGACATCACATATTCTGTTTTCCTCTGCTGCAAGTAGAACTGTGAGCTCTGGATGCCCAGAATAGATGAGTGGCTTGGCTGTGCGGAGCCTGCCTCCATGCCAGTTTTCCGCTTTCTAGGGCCCCCCTGTTCAGAACAAACACGTTAAGGGCACACACACTACTTCACAGAATACATGTTCATATCAGGACGCATATACATTTAGACACAATCATACCGGCAAGCAGGGTTATACATATACTGTACATATACACACTTGCTCACAGACATTCTCCCACACTAATGTAGCATTGCTGTGGTCCTTCCTTTGAATTCACTAGAACTCCTATTTTTCTTAGTAGGAACTCTGAACCCTTTGACTGAAGATGGACGGAAAGGAAAAACAAAGCGAAGGAGGAGGAATTGATTGAGGATAGATATCAGTTCAGGATCTCGTCACAGATTTAGATTTTTGCTTTAGTGTGAGATGAACAAAGAACAAACTAACAGTATCCATAAGCTTTTGAAGTATCGTTGATGTGTGCAGGACAGGTGAAAGACAAATATGGCTACTGACAATTTATCTCCTGCATCAATGGAGTACACACATTTTTTTTTATTGGTGTGATGAATCTGTTTAGTGGACCTCAGGGAGAGTTATGTGAACGAATACCAAGCAAACACACACACACACTGTACACATGTATTATTCCACTCCCGTCTATGAGGATGGCTGGAGCAGCCAGTCTGTTAAGGAGCTGTCCTTGACACAACACAGAGCTTTACTGACTGCAGAAATGGTTTTCATTTAATGCTCACGTGTATTTATGTGCCTAATAGCCCAGCCCTTCCCTATCGTGTCCCCCTATAGATATTTAATTAATGTGATCTAATGGAACTTATTGGCTAGCTTTTTGTAACTGAATTAGTTTCAAGTAAAAATAAGAATGAAATATGGTCTTCCCAGCCTCTACTGTTTGACTCTCGCAGTGTTTAGGCTCCAGGTCTTCTCCACACATTTAAACAACATTTGAAACCTTATTTGCCAAAGCATCGCAGTGAACAGTCAGGGGAAATAAGCAAGTGGTTGTTTTTTCTTTCTCTTTTGTCCATGAGAAATGTGTTCCCAGCAGCAGTAATGAATCCCTGTTTTGGGTGAAGTCATCCTGTAGCTGTAAATAACATTTTGCGTCTATGACGTCCCCCCCCCCCCCTGTCAAGTGTTTTGAAATGCTCCTTTGACATTTCAGAGTCTAAGAAAGGCCATTAGGGATCCATCCCTGCTTGCTTTACAAGCTCACAGCTGAAAGGTTGTGCCGCCTCTTCCTCCTGGTTTCCCCTATGTTCCTTGTTTCATTCAAAATCTGCACTAATGTCTTTTCCATAGCGCAGCATCTTTGCTTATTCACATCTCTACAGTATATTCTCTCTCATGAGGGGTCTTCAGTAAGCATTCACGTTGGCTCCAACACTAAACACATAGCTGAATCAGGCTGCAGCTTCTCAGCAGCACTCAACTTACAGTGACTGCTCCTCTGCCTCCAAACTTCTTTGTAAAGCGGCCTATCTGTGTGGGTAGCTGTCTGTTTGTCTTTCCACGTTGAGCTTTTTTTTTATCCCATGGTGTTTTTTCTCTCTTAGTCATGCTCTCCGCAGTGTTGTCTCTGTCTAACGAATAGGTGTTTGTAGATGACTGAAAAAGTCCTTTTTCTGATCGGAATATTTATCCGAAGTGGTTAGTAACTATGTTCTGATGAAATCTAACCCTCAGTGCCCCCACTCCAAGGCTTTTTGTTGGAATTCCACTTGCAGTTGAATGACCAGCGTCTCTGGAAATTGCTGCAATGTTACAGGAGTAGATCTAATGAAAAGTTACACATTGTTTCCGCGAGCAATCAGAAAAGAAAAAAGGGCAGATGCATGCAGCCCTTTTGGTTTTAATCATGGTGAAACAATAAGCCTCCCTGCAGTCAGATCATCACTGAGGCTCAACAACACTACAGAGGAGGACTTGCAGCACAGCAAGTATTGTATTTCCTTCCACACCACCTTGTTACATAACAATACATCCTTCCTGCAATTAACAATTGTGTTACTTTGTATCTGAAGATGTCTTCACCCTTCCAATGGGCCAATAATGAAGAAAGTTATCATCTCTTTTGGTTTTGGGTTGTGGTGATAATTCAAACACTTCTATAAATTCATACAAATCCTGTTCCACCTCCATGTTAATTCTTCATATTCCCGAGGCTTTGCTTGTCACAGTGCGATAATACTCAATACAGAGAAACCTGATATCTGGAGATATCAGGTTTCTGTGAGCGCCCCCAGTCACCTCGTGAGAAGAGCTGCTGACATCTAACATGTTATGATTGGAATTAGGCGCTCTAAAGATGATTTATGAATTGCTTTTCCATGTGCAGCACATCGTGAATGAGGATCTGGATGTTTAAAGAGGACAGGAGCTCTCTCTGGATTAGCTGTTGTGTTGAACACGGTCAGCCCTTAGATCCACCTCAGTTATTCATGTTTGCCTGTAGTGTTTATACGTTGTTGACTCTCAGCTGGACATACATTACATTACATTTCATTTAGCTGACGCTTTTATCCAAAGCGACTTACAATGACCGATTACAGGGACATTCTCCCTGGAGTAACTAAGGGACTAAGTGCCTTACTCAAGGGCACACTAGTGGTGGTGTTCCTGGCGGGATTTGAACTCACAACCTTCCGAGCCCACCTCACTATCCATTAGACCACCACTATCCCATAAAAACATAAAACGGTCTTCTGCTTTTGTATTGTCTGCAGGTTGCATTTCATCTTTAAAATGATTTATACACAGCTGTGATCTGATGGATTTTTCAGAATCTATTATTAAGTGCTGCATGTTTACCCCTGGACATGTGATCCAGCTGTGTAGCTTAATCAATAGGCAATAATAATTGACTACAGTTGAAGTTGATCTGACTATATTTGAGAAACCATCATTGTGTCATGATGGACCTTAATCCCAGCAGCAATAAAGGAACAAGGTTTTCAAGCTAAATAATAATTGCCCTGAGAATTTAATTAAATGTTTATTTTTTTTGCTAAATCATCATTTGGCATTTTCCTCAAACGCTCCAAAGTGCTTTCTTTTAATTAACATTTCTTCAAATAAATGTCCAGGTTTATTACGTGGCTGATTTAAGTTGCAGGGTTATTTCCGGTATATCATCTGTCAAGCGACTTTTAGGGGGTTGTAATCACTGCAGCTGAAGTTTTATTTTCAGTCTTCAGTCATGTATTTAGATAACCAGATGAGAGATATGCAAGTTGTTTGCCAGTTGGAGTCAACATGTCTTTGAACCGGCCCGATGAATAAAGACGTCAGACTGGCAAACAGCCGCGCTGACTGCCACTGGTGTGTCCCTTCAGCTTCAGGAGACATCACCAGGTTCTCATAGGAACCCTTACACTGGTATTTTGTTGACAATGAATCAACCTTGGGTGTATTACCTAAATACTTAGCCAATGAGTTATTGTAATGTTTGTATTTCGTCAAAGTCCAGGATGCTCTCGTGAAGCTTTCCCTTTTGTCGTTTGTAAAAATCTGCTGATTTTAAATATGCCGCAAATTAAGTATTCTAAACTACTTCATTATCCATCAACAATTATAATCCCAACTGCTAAAATGCTGATGAATCCTTCAAAATAGTGTGTGCATTCTTCCAAAGATTGTTATAGAAAACTTAATATTGCACAATACTGTTCCAACTTTCGCCCTCCTGCCGTGGTCAGAGATGGTCTGCGTCTATCCCCATCATGAACTACAGACGTCAATTAAAACAAATATATAAGTTAACTCTTTGCTATTTCCATAGTGTGGTTGTTTGAAATAGTATTATGAGATGAAATGACTCCCATTAGCTGGTTATATGGAGTATGGATATAGAGCTGTGTTTTGTTCCGCCAGATTATAAATTGGCCAAAGCCGTCTCTTTCTGTGCCTATTGATTATCAAAGTTTTCCACTGGAGCTATTGATTTCCCCATAGAAATTACCTTGGGGAAATACAGAATAAATCATAATCCACATGAAGAAAATCATTTTCAGAGCTTTTAGCAGTTCAAAGCCTCCTCAGAACAATTGCAATAGCTAGATGTCCCTGCTTCCAATTGGCCATTTGAACACATGCCTGGCACTTTTATGATGTAAAGAGAGTGTTATGTTGTTTTGTAACCACACTCAGCCTAGCTACAGTTTCGTCGTAATCAAGGGGGACTTTCCTGCAGGCTTTTGTAAGGTGCCTGTTAATGTGTAGGCAAATGTACAGAGACACACAGAGCCAGTTCATTGCAGATCATTTCCCCAGAAAGCACTGAGGGCAAGGTGATATCATACCGGCTGTGGGGCTGCCCAGCTCTGTCCCAGAACCCATATACACTCAACTCCATTTGGCAACAGAATATTTTACTCTGCCGATTCCTTTCTGGCTTTGGTCAATCCTCATGTTAAGTATATGTATACAGGGAACATGTTGCAGGACACCGCTGCCTCTCAGAACCAACATTGTGACCAAAGCATGTTCCGCATCACATGGTCACATATATTACATTTATTTTTATGTTAAAAAAGTCTGCAATTAAGATTGGCTCTCTTTCACATAAGAAATCTACATTATTTGTGTATAGTTTTGTTTGTTATGATTCTATAAGCTGGACACATACTTTGCATTTGCCCGTTTTTTTGTGTTGTTAATTCAACATTTATATAATTCTATGGCTCTGGTTGGCTTTTATAATGGTAATATTTCTTTATTTTTGTATGGTCTGACTTAATTATCTGCTGGATAAACTAGAGGCTGATGTTTTTGACTAGATTATAAACAAGTCAACACAAGATCATTGAACACACATCAGGGGTTTGTTTGGTTATTGCTTAGTAACATCATCGAAAGTGTGAACAGTGTTTTTGTATGATTATCCTTTACAATAAAGGCAGTGGTACGGCAACTCTAAAAACAAGTTGTTTCTCCTCAGTTTGAGGTTGATTTATGTCTGCCCACACAATTACGCCACAAATTGGTTCTCATAAAACTTGCCTCTAAGTATTTCTTTATTTGTCCCTAATGAATGTTCTTATTGGCAGCAGCCCTGTGTTTCTGATGGAGGGCCTCCCGAGTCCCGAGCTTCTCATTGTTCTCTAACATCTACCAGAGAAATGATCTCACTGGATTTCTTTTTCAATCCTAAAATTAGCCGCTGGCGTTCTGAAAACATACTGCTTTCACTTCGAACCCCGCTGATCAGACTGTGCTTCTCTAAGGTTGGAACGATAACTGTTGTCTTAGTTCCTGTCTGCTAATGGTCTGGGTGATAGGATTAGATGTCATTTAGCTGTTTACTGTGAGGACCAGAAAGTGCATTATTCCTATTGTCAATATGAAAGGTAAAAGACAATATCTGGAGTTAGTCAAGAATGTGGGCCTCATAAGAACGTCTGTCTGATGGCGTGCCAGTAAAAAGATTTTGAACAGGAAAGAATGTCCACGTTCCATGCATTTGAGACACACTGTATATATTGTGGAAAGCCATAATTCAATGTATTTGAAGGAAGAAAGAGCAGAACAAAACTAATAAATACATGCGTATACACATCTATAAAATAAAGAGAGAGAACTGATGGGAAGACTTAATGCAGAACTACACAGTCATACATTACTATAATCCAAGCCAAAGTAGCCTGATGGAAGTCAGACAGGTTTTTATTGGCTGCTCTGCACGCTGCAGAAGGGGATAATATTTTTATTGTGGAGTTATTTATGTAGTTTAATTTTTCTAGTAAAGTCAATAATTTATCAAGGTAATGATGGTTGGAGAAGGGAAAGAAAACAAGAATAAATAATGAGATAGAGGCCCCCCCTGGGAAACATTGTGGTAGTCAGTAGGGGACTCTACTTGCTGATATGTCTCTGGCCCCTGAACACTGAGGCGCCCAAACTCAGAACTCCTGGGCTCTCAGGGGAAAACATTTGTCCTTATGCATCCTTCTCTGCTTTCATGAATGATAAGTGTGCGAGGCCTTGTGGATGTTGGCTGTGGCTCTTGAGGTTGAAGTGAGAGGAACAGAGAAAGGGGGGGGGGGGGGGGTTGAGTTGTGGTTCATCAGATGCAGAGTGGACTAATGTGCATGAGGGGGCTTAGATCAGATGACAGATGAACAGGATGGAATAGGAAACCTCACAAATGGTTCTTGGTGTTACACTAAGAAGACATGTCCTATTGTGTAATAGTTGTTTAATGGTCTGGCTGGCAGAAAATCTCCTTTCTACGTCTTTTGTCAGCTTTCTATTGAGTATAGTTGTTTAAAGAGCCTGTGACACGAGTTTCCCCCATCATCCAAACCCATCAATTTGAGTAGATATTGTCCCCTTGAAACCGTTACTGAACTGATTTTGGATATTTGTACTTTGATAACCATTAATCTGCCCTTCAATGTTGACCATTTTCTGGATCTTCTCGGGGATTCTTCAAGTCCCGCCAAATGATGTGTGACGTCATTGCGGGCACAGCGCTCCAGCTGCACCGTTCAGGATTCCAGCATCTGCATGTAAACGCACGATGGTGCACACAGCAGCAAGCTCAGACAGCGATGACAGTTTAATTTTGAACGTGTCTGAGAGCTCATATGAGGCTGAAGGATCGCTTTATGTTGTATCTGTTAGAAGTTTAGGAATTAGGTGCGTCAATATGGGCGATCATACGGTCATGTAGCCAGTGGTGGAATGGGACTAAAAATCATCCCGGGACTCTCGACCGGCCCACTTCGGTACCGCTAGTAAATTGTCAAGGGGGGATGTGCTAGTGACTTATCCGACCGGCCCACTTCGGTACCGGCCCATCGGGATTCGTCCCGATGGCCAGTCCGCCACTGCACCCAGCCCAGCCCACGTAAACTGTCAACGGGGGGAGCCTCGCTGCGGGGAAACGGTGGACCTAGTGTCCCGATCGGAGTGGGAATAATAATAATAATAATAATCTGTGCATTCTATCCATTAATTTCCCCAACATTGTGGTGAAAAAAAAACACGTTTAATCCATGTTGGTGTACTACAACTACAAAAAGCATCGGTTTGTTTTCTCATCAGGAAATGCAGACCGGCTCAAACAAACGATTTTTAATCATCATCCTCACGATCATTTAATCTATCATATGTTCGCCGAATTGACATGAAAGCACTAATAAATGTAGTTTCATCCACTTGAGTTTACAACTACAAAAATAATCGATTTGTTTTTATATCACATCCGACGGGAGGAAATTCAGTAGCTCTCACTACCGATTTTTAATCCTAATTTAATCATCATCTTCACCACGATCATTTATGTTTATGTTCGCCGAATTGACATGAAAGCACTGACAAATATGAATATACTGTAGTCAACTTCATTACAACGTTATTAACGTGCCTAAACTCAGTAATTCACCATTTCTACGCATGACAACACACGTTGTCCGTGTTTGGCTCTCTCGCCGCACAGTGAAGCGTTCCCGCATTGACGTCACTTCCGGCTTCCCCCAAAACTTCAAAATGAGTCGAAGGAATTTCCCCGCGATGTTCGAAATTATTGATATTTATCGGAACGGTATCGCACCATCTTTTTTAAACTGACGGTTCGAGATGACTAGTAGCCCAATATTTCATTGCACAACAGTTGTTGGGATGCTGTCACAGGCTCTTTAAGGCTGATTTCTGATGGTAAAGTGTGCGTGAGGATTGCCATAGGAAATGTGTGTGGTCCTCTTCTCGCTTCTCTTTTTGTTTGTCTTTGTCACAGAGCTACGAAAGGCACCATCCAAATGCAGTACATAAAGAGGTGATTCAGGTATAAAAATATAAACAAAAGCGATATTTATGCAATCAAAGCTGTTGGGGAAAAAACATAAAGAGCATGCAAGGTAAACAAAGGGAAAGTAGCAAAACAAAATGAGGGACAAACAAGGATGAGACCAGGAATAATGGAGATACAGGAAACATGCTGAAGCACACCGGGGAAGACAATGACGGCAGACAACATTGAAAGCTATTATGATGACAGACTGACAGAGAACACTAGGAGAGACAAACATCCATATCCCATTCATCCATCATTGAGGGAAGAGCTAGGACATATCATCTACAAATATTGCTTACAGCAGCAATTAAGTGTATTGCAATAAGTGGTTGAAACCTGAAACTAAAATGTGAACATGTGTGTATAATGAAACTGAAATAAAAACTGTTAAAAATAATATCAATCAATCAATCAATGTTTATTTATATAGCCCAATATCACAAATGTTACATTTGTCTCAGTGGACTTCACAGTTTGTACAGAATATGACAATACGACACCCTCTGCCCTTAGACCCTCTGCCCTTAGACCCTCACATCGTACAAGGAAAAACTTCCGGAGAAAACCCACAGTTTAAAGGGAAAAATGGGAGAAACCTCAGGGAGAGCAACAGAGGAGGGATCCCTCTCCCAGGACGGACAGATGCAATAGATGCCGTGTGTAAATTGAAAAGATAATACATTTGCAACATAGTAATACAGGATAATGAAACAAAACATCGAATATGATGACCATCTCTGGATGTCTAAATTAAAGTGGACCTATCATGCTGTATTTGAAACATATATTGTAGGGCCATACCTATATAAAACATGTCTGTTTTTTTTTTTTTTCAAAATACCAAACAGATCATGCATTTTAGCCATGCCTCATTTCGCTCTATTTGCTCTTTTCCAGCCCTGTTTTTGCAAGGGCTGATTCTGCTTTTGTGGCAGACAACAGCGCCACTTACAGGCCTGGCATATGTACTACAGCGTCTCCAGCGCTTTCGAGCGGTCTCTCATTCCCCTTATAGGTGGAGAGTTGTCCGTATAGGCGGAGCACCCCTTTTCTGACGTCAGAAAAATTCAAATAATAATCAACTCCGTTGCAGCCCCGTTTTTAGAGATTTGGGTATGGAGGAAAAGAGAGAGGGTTGTGTTTCTGACACTTGGTGAGTTCCCTGACACACCGGGGACACATATTCATGTATAAAAGACATACAAAAGTGCATTTTGCATGAGGTCCCCTTTAAAGTGTATTTAGCTGACGCTTTTTCAGGGAATTACAAACACTTCAATACCTTATTCATGCCTACGGGAGCAGTTTGGGGTTACGTTTCTGGTACGTTTCTGACTGCAGAGGCTGGGATGGACCTGATTGGTAGATGCCTATTCAGCCCGTGCCACAGAGGTGCTTCCTATCCATAGCTGGCAGAAGGAGATAACATGCAGTGTGTTTATGGTTCCAGTGTGTGTAGGAATGGGCAAGATAACTCTATAACTGCAGTCCTCTTGCCATTCCTCACCTGTTCAGTCCGCCTGGCCTCACCACCACTGTTTCCATGGTTGCTTCATTAACCCCATAACAAATGGAGTTACGTAAATATTTAAATAAACACCTACTATCATCAAAAACAAATAGGCGAGCCCCATTCCTGCCTCTACTCGCAGCTGTAACAGAATATACAACACTTCAACTCACTGTAAACCATGTGTAAAAGGAACATACCAAAAAGATAGCAGGCAGCATGGAGAAATGCAGAAATCCCTCCATCAGTCTGTTTTATGGTTGTCTTGCTTAAGCGCTTGGGAAGGACATAGATAGATACAGAGTAGAGAGTAGATACAGAGTAGAGAGTAGATACAGAGTAGAGAGTATATACAGAGTAAATACAGAGTAGATACAGAGTAGATACAGAGTAGAGAGTAGATACAGAGTAGATGCAGAGTAGATAGAGAGTAGAGAGTAGATACAGAGTAGATACAGAGTAGAGAGTAGATACAGAGTAGATACAGATTACAGAGTAGAGGGTAGATACAGAGTAGATACAGAGTAGATACAGAGTAGAGAGTAGATACAGAGTAGATACAGAGTAGAGAGTAGATACAGAGTAGAGAGTAGATACAGAGTAGATACAGATTACAGAGTAGAGGGTAGATACAGAGTAGATACAGAGTACAGAGTAGAGAGTAGATACAGAGTAGAGAGTAGATACAGAGTAGATACAGTGTAGAGAGTCGATACAGAGTACATAGTAGATACAGAGTAGAGAGTAGATACAGAGTAGAGAGTAGATACAGAGTAGAGAGTAGATACAGAGTAGAGAGTAGATACAGAGTACAGAGTAGATACAGAGTAGTTACAGAGTAGATACAGAGTAGAGAGTAGATACAGAGTAGAGAGTAGATACAGAGTACAGAGTAGATACAGAGTAGAGAGTAGATACAGAGTAGAAACAGAGTACAGAGTAGATACAGAGTAGAGAGTAGATACAGAGTAGATACAGAGTAGAGAGTATATACAGAGTAAATACAGAGTAGATACAGAGTAGATACAGAGTAGAGAGTAGATACAGAGTAGATGCAGAGTAGGTAGAGAGTAGATACAGAGTAGAGAGTAGATACAGAGTAGATACAGAGTAGTTGCAGAGTAGATACAGAGTAGAGAGTAGATACAGAGTACAGAGTAGATACAGAGTAGAGAGTAGATACAGAGTAGAAACAGAGTACAGAGTAGATACAGAGTAGAGAGTATATACAGAGTAAATACAGAGTAGATACAGAGTAGATACAGAGTAGAGAGTAGATACAGAGTAGAGAGTAGATACAGAGTAGATACAGAGTAGAGAGTAGATACAGAGTAGAGAGTAGAGAGTAGATACAGAGTGGAGAGTAGATACAGAGTAGATACAGAGTAGAGAGTAGATACAGAGTAGAGAGTATATACAGAGTAAATACAGAGTAGATACAGAGTAGAGAGTAGATACAGAGTAGATGCAGAGTAGATAGAGAGTAGAGAGTAGATACAGAGTAGAGAGTAGATACAGAGTAGATACAGAGTAGAGAGTAGATACAGAGTAGAGAGTAGATACAGAGTAGATACAGAGTAGATACAGATGACAGAGTAGAGGGTAGATACAGAGTAGATACAGAGTACAGAGTAGAGAGTAGATACAGAGTAGAGAGTAGATACAGAGTAGATACAGTGTAGAGAGTCGATACAGAGTACATAGTAGATACAGAGTAGAGAGTAGATACAGAGTAGAGAGTAGATACAGAGTAGAGAGTAGATACAGAGTAGATACAGAGTAGCTACAGAGTAGATACAGAGTAGAGAGTAGATACAGAGTGGAGAGTATATACAGAGTAGATACAGAGTAGATACAGAGTAGAGAGTAGATACAGAGTAGAGAGTAGATACAGAGTAGATACAGAGTAGAGAGTAGATACAGAGTAGAGCGTAGATACAGAGTACAAAGTAGATACAAAGTACAGAGTAGATACAGAGTAGAGAGTAGATAGAGAGTAGATGCAGAGTAGATACAGAGTAGATACAGAGTACAGAGTAGATACAGAGTGGAGAGTATATACAGAGTAGATACAGAGTAGAGAGTAGATACAGAGTAGAGAGTAGATACAGAGTAGATGCAGAGTAGATACAGAGTACAGAGTAGATACAGAGTGGAGAGTATATACAGAGTAGATACAGAGTAGAGAGTAGATACAGAGTAGAGAGTAGATACAGAGTAGATACAGAGTAGAGAGTAGATACAGAGTAGAGCGTAGATACAGAGTAGAGAGTAGATACAGAGTAGATACAGAGTAGAGAGTAGATACAGAGTAGAGAGTAGATACAGAGTAGAGAGTAGATACAGAGTAGAGAGTAGATACAGAGTAGATACAGAGTACAGAGTAGATACAAAGTACAGAGTAGATACAGAGTAGAGAGTAGATAGAGAGTAGATACATAGTAGATGCAGAGTACAGAGTAGATACAGAGTAGAGAGTAGATACAGAGTAGATACATAGTAGATGCAGAGTACAGAGTAGATACAGAGTAGAGAGTAGATACAGAGTAGAGAGTAGATACAGAGTAGATACAGAGTAGAGAGTAGATACAGAGTAGATAGTAGATACAGAGTAGATAAAGAGTAGAGAGTAGATACAGAGTAGAGAGTAGATACATAGTAGATACAGAGTAGAGAGTAGATACAGAGTAGATACAGAGTAGATACAGAGTACAGAGTAGATACAGAGTAGAGAGTAGATAGAGAGTAGATACAGAGTAGATACAGAGTAGATAGTAGATACAGAGTACACAGTAGATAGAGAGTAGATACAGAGTAGAGAGTAGATACAGAGTACAGAGTAGATACAGAGTAGATACAGAGTACAGAGTAGATACAGAGTAGATAGTAGATATAGAGTAGAGAGTAGATAGAGAGTAGAGAGTAGATACAGAGTAGATACAGAGTACAGAGTAGATACAGAGTAGAGAGTAGATAGAGAGTAGATACAGAGTAGATAGTAGATACAGAGTACACAGTAGATAGAGAGTAGATACAGAGTAGAGAGTAGATACAGAGTACAGAGTAGATACAGAGTAGATACAGAGTACAGAGTAGAGTGTAGAGAGTAGAGAGTAGAGAGTAGAGAGTAGAGAGTAGAGAGTAGAGAGTAGAGAGTAGAGAGTAGAGAGTAGAGAGTAGAGAGTAGAGAGTAGAGAGTAGAGAGTAGAGAGTAGAGAGTAGAGAGTAGATACAGAGTAGATACAGAGTAGAGAGTAGATACAGAGTAGAGAGTAGATACAGAGTACAGAGTAGATACAGAGTACAGAGTCGATAGAGAGTAGAGAGTAGATACAGAGTAGAGAGTAGATACCGAGTAGAGAGTAGATACAGAGTAGAGAGTAGATGCAGAGTAGAGCATTTTTTGTTTGTGAGTGTCCACTCGTTTTACAGCAGTGTTATTCTATCTCTGCGGGACCAGGGCATCTCACTTGCGTACACTGAGAGAGAAAGAGGGAGGGATGGGAGAGTGAGAACAAACAGAGTAGGAAAGGAGAGGGTGTATGGATAGAGTTTGGCCAATACCCTCATAGTCTAAGAGCCTAACAGAGGGTGAACATGAGGACATGGCTGAGATGGCACGAGACAGGGGGAATAACCCCACTTTGAGAGGACTCTCAGGACTTGTTAGGCCTGGGCAGGTTTAAGAGCTTTGGGCGCTCCTGTCATATTTCTCTTTCATTTGAGTTTAGACCTCTTGTGTTCTCTCTGTCTTTCTCATTCTCTGTCCCTGCCTGTCTCTACTTTTCTCAATCCCCTCCCTGCAGAAATGGCAGGCGCCAAGTCACTATAACAAGATATGGCAGTTTCATTCCAAATAATGACCCCAGGATTAACAAACAGAGTCCTGGAATGGTATTTAAAACAAATCGGAGAGCAGGCTGGCTTTGCATTGTTACTGCCTATGCTGTACTTTAACACACTTTCTGATTGGCCTAACAGACTCTCTCCTGGGAAGGACATTCACAGTCTTGCCTTCTCCTAGAGCAGTGGTTCCCAACCTGGGGGGCGTGCCCAAGATCGCAGGGGGTGCGCCAGGCCTCAGATGATTTGAGGCCAAATATCATATTTAGACTTTTTAAAAGATTTTTGCCTTAAGGTCTCTAGGATTAGGGCAATAACCGGTTGTTAGATGAAAACTGCAGCAAGTATACCAACGTTGAGGCCTGGCCACTAAGTAAAAACATCAAAAATATTGATGGGTTCCTCTAGAACACGACTTGATTTGAATATGGTATACATTTGAATGAAAGGTAGAAGAAGGTTAGTGTAAAAAGTTGAATTTAATGGTAATTGCTGCAATTGTTGGCTGAAATTCAGGGTCTGCTGATGTTGGTCTGCCAAAAAGAATTATAACCACATGTATTATACTCACTGCATGTTGTGCATTATACAATTAGTTCTACAGCTTTATGTGAGTTCATAGTGCATGTAGCACGCTGCATACCTACTCATATAAGCATATTCACACACACAGCAAAACAGTCTCCAACTTCTAGTCATGAAGGGTTCACTCACACACACTAACAATATTATGGTGTGTAATAGCAACCCAGTCACACAAAAAAATGTGTCCACAGGGCAAAACGTAGTATGTTAACAAAAATAAACTCTGAAATTGTGACATACGTCTTTCCCCCTATTGATTATTATTGACCAGCATCCATGGCAAGTTATCGTCAACTCTCATGGCGTGAAAACAGTATTTCTGGTCTCTGAGTTTTCACAGTAACCAAGGTGGTTGCTAGGGCTCTCGCTGCATACATCAGGAAGTAAGTATTGTCCTTCCTGTCAAATGATTTCACAGTGATATCTGCTCTACTCATCAACTAAAAAACACCAGTTTTTCCTTGTTAATTACACAACATTGATTGGTTTAAATTGGTTGAAACTACACTACACATAATCCCCAGCTATCGTTGTGAAGACACCGCCAGTCCTCTTTGCTTGACAAACCTCAGAATTAGTCAACAAGCGAGGTGATTGTTTTAGTGGCGGTGCACCTCGGGAGTTGTAGTTTACACAATAAGAAAAACAAAATGTTTTAAAAAAAAAAAAATCATACTTTATTCCGCGTGTGCTTGCTTTTCTCTTTGAAAGTCATGACATAAATGCATTTAAAAAAATGGTTCGGCTATATTAAATATTACACATCTGCCGTAGTTCTTTATTTATAGAGCCCTGATTAGAAGACTTTTGGACAAACTGGAAGAACTCCCACAGCGAAACTGAATACATGACGTGGATCATAAATATATCAGCAATTAAACAACATCTTTCATTTCTCTTCACACAATACGTCTCCTTGCAGTATCAATACTAATTCAGCTGACTTTCATATTGAGTCAGCCGAAGATGTATTACCTGCTCCACCACCAGGCCCCCCCCTCCCTCACAGCCCTGCTCCATCACCAGGCCCCTCCCTGCTTCACAGACCTGCTCCACCACCAGGCCCCTCCCTGCTTCACAGACCTGCTCCACCACCAGGCCCCTCCCTCCCTCACAGCCTTGCTCCATCACCAGGCCCCTCCCTGCTTCACAGACCTGCTCCATCACCAGGCCCCTCCCTGCTTCACAGACCTGCTCCACCACCAGGCCCCTCCCTGCTTCACAGACCTGCTCCACCACCAGGCCCCTCCCTGCTTCACAGACCTGCTCCACCACCAGGCCCCCTCCCTGCTTCACAGACCTGCTCCACCACCAGGCCCCTCCCTGCTTCACAGACCTGCTCCACCACCAGGCCCCTCCCTGCTTCACAGACCTGCTCCACCACCAGGCCCCTCCCTGCTTCACAGACCTGCTCCACCACCAGGCCCCTCCCTGCTTCACAGACCTGCTCTACCACCAGGCCCCTCCCTGCTTCACAGACCTGCTCCACCACCAGGCCCATCCCTGCTTCACAGACCTGCTCCACCACCAGGCCCCTCCCTGCTTCACAGACCTGCTCCACCACCAGGCCCCCTCCCTGCTTCACAGACCTGCTCCACCACCAGGCCCCCTCCCTGCTTCACAGACCTGCTCCACCACCAGGCCCCTCCCTGCTTCACAGACCTGCTCCACCACCAGGCCCCTCCCTGCTTCACAGACCTGCTCCACCACCAGGCCCCTCCCCTGCTTCACAGACCTGCTCCATCACCATGTCACAATTTGAGAGGGTTTTTACTACGTTTTGCCCTGTGGACCAACATAGCTCTTTTTGTGGCACTGGGTTGGCAATTGATTATTTTTGTGAATTGGAGGGACATGGCACAATAGTGTGTGAGCAGTATTGATGTCTCTGATGGTCAGAACGTAGGTCATTGTCTACATTAAGATTTCATCAAGGATGATTAGTGAGGGTTTGAACTGACGATAGAGAGCAGCCTCAGCTCTGTAAGGATGTAAGGATCCACTACACAGCTGCAGCGGTTAATACAGCACTCTCGGCAGACTAGTCAACCAAAGACATGAAGCCATGAAACCCAGTCTGCCCTGTCCATTTTCAGTGACGGCGGACATTAAGTAAAGTATACGCACATTTGAATTGGTTTTGTGCAAGACTCACTGAAACAATGTAGCTGACAAATAAGAATGAGAGAGAAGGCATATTGGAAAATGTGGGTAATCAAATGTTTAAAATGTACAGTATGGGCAAATAATGTGCTTAGTACGTAATGATGCAACACTGATTGCATCGTGACCTATTTGGTCCATTTCATAGTCCCTGAATGCCACGGGCACCTGGATGTTGAGTGTGAGAAAGTACTAAGAGATGCCAGACAAAATTATACACACACACACACACACACACACACACACACACACACACACACACACACACACACACACACACACGCACTCTCCTACCCACAAGATGAAGGCAGGTTTGCTACGGCAAGAACAAACAAGGGGAACAACTAACCATCCTTTTTGTCCATTGCACCGGCAACACACTCGTTGCCATGACTACCCATGTGGCTGTTTTAGTGATATTTAGGAGCCTGGTGTCTGAGAAGGCACGCCGGTGCTATGACCTCACCACTGCTTCATGACAACTGTGGGATAGAGCTGCTGAGCAAGGCAGACCTTAAAATCATGGAATATGTCTCGATGTGACGCCCTGATGGCTTCAACACACACAGACCTCAGGCTAACCTGTGTGTTCTGCCTCATTCCACCCTTCTCTTACCCTCCTTTATCTCTGTGTCTCTTACCCTCCTTTATCTCTGTGTCTCTTACCCTCCTTTATCTCTGTGTCTCTTACCCTCCTTTATCTCTGTGTCTCTTACCCTCCTTTATCTCTGTGTCTCTTACCCTCCTTTATCTCTGTGTCTCTTACCCTCCTTTATCTCTGTGTCTCTTACCCTCCTTTATCTCTGTGTCTCTTACCCTCCTTTATCTCTGTGTCTCTTACCGTCCTTTATCTCTGTGTCTCTTACCCTCCTTTATCTCTGTGTCTCTTACCGTCCTTTATCTCTGTGTCTCTTACCCTCCTTTATCTCTGTGTCTCTTACCCTCCTTTATCTCTGTGTCTCTTACCCTCCTTTATCTATGTGTCTCTTACTGTCATTTATCTCTGTGTCTCTTACGCTCCTTTATCTCTTTGTCTCTTACCCTCCTTTATCTCTGTGTCTCTTACCCTCCTTTATCTCTGTGTCTCTTACCCTCCTTTATCTCTGTGTCTCTTACCCTCCTTTATCTCTGTGTCTCTTACCCTCATTTATCTCTGTGTCTCTTACCCTCCTTTACCTCTGTGTCTCTTACCCTCCTTTATCTCTGTGTCTCTTACCCTCCTTTATCTCTGTGTCTCTTACCCTCCTTTATCTCTGTGTCTCTTACCCTCCTTTACCTCTGTGTCTCTTACCCTCCTTTACCTATGTGTCTCTTACCCTCATTTATCTCTGTGTCTCTTACCCTCCTTTATCTCTGTGTCTCTTACCCTCCTTTATCTCTGTGTCTCTTACCCTCCTTTACCTCTGTGTCTCTTACCCTCCTTTACCTATGTGTCTCTTACCCTCATTTATCTCTGTGTCTCTTACCCTCCTTTACCTCTGTGTCTCTTACCCTCCTTTACCTATGTGTCTCTTACCCTCATTTATCTCTGTGTCGCTTACCCTCCTTTACCTCTGTGTCTCTTACCTTCCTTTACCTATGTGTCTCTTACCCTCCTTTACCTATGTGTCTCTTACCTTCCTTTACCTATGTGTCTCTTACCCTCATTTATCTCTGTGTCTCTTACCCTCCTTTATCTCTGTGTCTCTTACCCTCATTTATCTGTGTCTCTTACCCTCCTTTACCTATGTGTCTTTTACCTTCCTTTACCTATGTGTCTCTTACCCTCCTTTACCTATGTGTCTCTTACCCTCATTTATCTCTGTGTCTCTTACCCTCCTTTATCTCTGTGTCTATTACCCTCCTTTACCTATGTGTCTCTTACCCTCATTTATCTCTGTGTCTCTTACCCTCCTTTATCTCTGTGTCTCTTACCCTCCTTTACCTCTGTGTCTCTTACACTCATTTATCTCTGTGTCTCTTACCCTCCTTTACCTATGTGTCTCTTACCCTCCTTTATCTCTGTGTCTCTTACCCTCCTTTACCTCTGTGTCTCTTACCCTCCTTTCTGTGTCTTCTTCTCTGTTGAGCACTGAAGGGCCTTTTTGTCCTAGTTTAACGGCTAATTGAGCGGTTGTTACCATGTGCTTTGTGTGCTTGACTGTTGCCATTAGTGTCAGCCCAGCGATCGACCTTTGTCTGGACCACAGCAGGGACACTAGGATATGTCATGTCTAAAACAGTGTGTTTTTGTGTGTGCTTACATTTGCTCAGTTCTCATGGTTTTCTAGCCTTCTGTAAGAGACAAGAAACCTGCGAGTCAGCATTACATCACCTCGATGAAGTGTCAGTTAAATATCCTATGACATGATACAGTACAAGTGATAAAAAAGGTCATTATTAGTAGAGGTCAATTAAGGATAAATGCAGGACAGCACAAAGTCTCATGTACCTTATAATGATTTTATTTAATATAAGTAGAACACAAGTTACTCTGTTCTAATGCTGTGGTAAATTGGGTTACTTCACCACAGGACCAGGAGTTTGAACAAAATAAATTCTCATTTATACTTGATACACGGCACTGAAGTCATTTCTTTTTTTGTAGAATCACGTCCCATGTCCATCCCAATGAAAGTGATGCCCGATACCACAGCAGTGGAGTCTTGGGCGACCTCGGAGGAGAGGATGAAGGAGCTCATCGCCCAGGCCTGGGATGCTGTGAAACGCCTGACTCTGCAGGTAGCAAACCTTACCCTCTGCCATTATTGTTGCGCTAATGTGTACAAGATACCCACTTCCTCTGGATGGTGGTCCTTTGAGGTTGTTTATCAGTCTTTGGTATGCAAGATTTGACTCCAACATGTGATGTTAGGGTTAGGACTCCACACCCTGCTCAAATATTTGTGAGTTAGTTCTTGCAATATGATTCATTGAAAACTGGCACATTTGTATGTATCGATAATGATGGAAATGTCCGGGACAGGAAATTAAACGTACTGCTAATTAGCTGTTTATGATCTTGCACTTTACCATATACATACTTTTTGCACTTAAATTGTAATTATAATGATATACAAGACAACAACATTATAATTCAAATCACTCTTATTACACTTATACAACATGTTGTTGTAGGCTACTTAATATTTTTTTTGTAAATATAATTAAATGTTACTTCTTTCTTCTTTCAGTGCTACTTATAAATAATGAATTGCCTGGATATGTTAGTAACAATCTACATTGTGTGTGTGTAGAGTGAAAAGGGCTAGAACATTTCATTCAGCTATCCTGTATTTCAAAACATCAATACTACATCTTTGAATCCCAATACAAGCCAATCTTTACCACATTTATCTTTGTGGGTCAAGCATCAGCAAAAGTGCAAATTCATTTATTTCTGACTTACATTATACAGAAGTTCACACACATCTGTGAGCACTTTTTCATTTCCTTTAGAGACCACTAACCCCTCTTGCTGTCAGAGGCACTGTTTAGCCCAGCCAGTGTCTGTGTGGCTGCGCTCATCCAGGAATCTGTTAGCCCAGCGGCCTTCTTTACATACAGAGGCTTACGCCGCGCCTCTTCTCGCTTTGTGGTGACCTGGCTTTGCTGGAAGCCCCTGTCCGCCTGTTACAGTGTACCTGGATAGTTAAGTGCTGCATCTTGACTGGATGGCTAAGCCTGCATCACACCCAGCCCAATCTGAGAAAAAGAAAAGTGCCGACACATTTCTGACAGGGTTGTTCTCGATGGCAGAAAACTTTATGTTGAAGCACACATGTTCTCATGAGGCTTAGTACATTACTGATTGGGGAAGAGGACTTCCAGTAACGGGTTAAGTTATGTTATGACTGCTGATACATTGTTTAAACATTTACCCAACATTTACTCTTAATTTAGAACTTTTGCTTCTCAAATATACAGATTTTGGTTGGCCTGTGTGAACATCATAACATTGGTAAAATACTAAAACTAGAATCATATTGTCATAAGAGACCTGATCAGGATGTCTGTTAAGTATCCCACAATTCACTGCAGCATGGAACTACTCTTTGACTGTCCTGTCATCAAACAGTCAGACAAGGTTATGGTTACAAGGTGATGTCAACAGACTATCATCTCATACAGTAGATCACTACAGCAATCATAACTACACCTGATTCCATTTTAATCCATTTGTGTGGGTTGTAGATGTTGGCATGTCATCACAGGCGTACAAATGTCTTCTATTACCAGGTTTATTCATGACAGCAGAGATACTCTATGCCAGGGAATTCAAAGTGCAGTACACTAAATCGGTCTTTCATTGGGCTGCGACTTATTTCTCTGTGCATGTAAACAATAACCAAAGATTCAGAAGTCCAACAACCATTCTTAATTATTCTTAATTCTTCTTGCTACGACCACACAAACCCATGTCAGTCATACATGAGGCCATGACGAAAGTGAATTGAAATACTGCTTCAGAGCCCAGGTCCCATGTCAGCCCATTGAGATGTTTACAGTACTTCCACAAAAGTTAACTCAACCCTCTAATAGTTTGCTGAGCCCGTCATTGCCTCCACTTCCCTCTGTCCCCCCCGGCAGTGGACCGGACCACACCACGTTCTGCAGCAGTAATTAGGAAACAGCCTGTCCTGTTGACATGTGAGTGGAAGCTTACCAAACCGATGACCCGACAGCTGGTACCCCGGGCTTTGGATATCCCCAAATTTAAACCACTCCATTTATTTTAGTGTGGTGTAAACAGAATACCTAATGACTTACACTTCTGCTACACATGTGCCCAATTTTGGCATTGGAGTTTTCTCCCTCTTTTACTGAAGAGAGAGGAACAAGAGGGATCAAGCAAAGGTGATGGAAAGAGATTGGAGGATAGAAAGTTACAAAGTACTCATTCTACGGCTGCTCAAACCACGTATGGCAGTTTAAACACATAATAGACCGACGTGATTATGAAAATTGTTTTAAAATCTTCTGTCCTAGTCTCTGATGCAGTCGATGGGACATAGATTATGTCAGAGTCAAAACAAAGGGCTAGTGTCATATACATTTCAATGTTTAATGCGTCATCACTTATCTTAGCCCAAGAAACAGCATAACCTCAAAATAAAAGTACTTGAAATTCTGTCCCACTGCACTGTACATTTCATTGTGACTCTATACTTGAGTGCAGCTTATGTAATGTCTTAGACACATTTCCCACTCAAGGTTTAAACCAGAATAGCAGCTGGAAAAAGCTGAACATGCACTGTTTCCATTTGTAGCGTTCTGTTCTAAAATCATTCTATTCACCATCCTTTTTTTACAATGACAGAAATAGTTAGCATTGATTCCTGGTGATGGCCCACAAATCGTGGTAAGGGTACTATCTGAATCCATGAGTGTGTTGCTCTATCTTTAGTTGAGTGTTGCAACCAAAGCCCAATAAAGTTATTCTAAGCACACATTTCTCTGCCACTTTAAATCCATTAAATTGCTATGTATCTAACGGTGTATCTCCCTATACTACTGATATCTCACTTGGAATGATAGATCTGCAATGAAAATGGGCGAATCATTATTTTAAATTAATGAAATGCCAAAAGTCAACTAACTTGAATCTCTCTGTCAATGCTAAATACAGACTGTCAGCCAATAGTCTGTTCATATAGCCTTGTGAATCCCTGCCTTGACAATTAGGGGTCCCAGAGTCTTCAACAGTGGTTATGAAATTAGAGCAAGAGAGTCTGTATAAAAAGGGACATTGAGTGAGAGTGTTGGAGCCAGTGTCTTGCACCATTAAAACAGGCATGGTGAGGTCAGAGAGACACAGCATCCAAACAGAGTCCCTCAGGCCCATGATGGTGGAGTCTGCATGACGTTACATACAGCACAGATCATCAGCGCAGTATACACGAGGTACAGAGTGTGTTATTTTCCCTGAAGAGGCAACTAAGTCTCATGGTCCTGCAAGGCTACAATTTGTGCAGGTGGTGTTACTTTAGAAGTCTCTTCACATTAGGGCTGAAGGGCTGAGCTGCTATTGTCACCTCGGCCTTGCACATCTTCAAACGGCCTCTTGCCCTCAGTGTCCTGATCCTACGCTTTACTTCTACTCTTGCTTAAACTCATTGTTTTGCTCCCCTGAGAATGGGGCCCTATTCATAATTGCCAGTGATTCTCTTTCAGGAATTTTGCAATAAGTCCTTCTATTTAACACATAAATGTGTACAGCACTGGCAAAGGAGCACGTTGCTACCAAAATTGAAACTGGATCTGCTGAAACAGAGGGAGCGTTGCCATGGAAAAACGAAGTAACACTGCTCCCTGCAGCTGCCCTGCATTAATGAGTATATATTTTGAGAGAAGAGGAGGAGGAAAAGCAGTGGGGTGAAAGGTAAAGTGATGGATAGGAGACAGGGAGGTTAGGGGGAGAGGAAGATGAGAAAATTGGTCAGAAGGTGGGTTTTAAGGCTGGAGGAATGTGAGGGAGATAGAAAGGAAGATCAAGAGTACTGTATGTTTGGTGTGGCTCAGATGGAGCTGGCCAGATGGTTTCCATGAACAGGATCTGACCTCGGCTGGAGCGCCTTCTGCAGGCACATGACTTCATCCTCTGCCCCCCCTCCTACAGCCTATCATCCCTCTACTCAACACCTCACCCTCCTTGGCTGTAAGATCCCACCATTTCCAAATGTTTTGCAAGTACAACTTTAACTTTGTGCCACCATGAATATATATATGAATTTAAAGGTGGGGTAGGTAAGTTTTAGAAACCGGCTCGAGATACGCTTTTGTTATATTCCATGGAATGCTCTTAACGTCCCGATAGCAATGAATATCTGAAGTGCTTTGACAAAAAATCCATAAAAAAATGTCATCTGTGGAAGCCGTAGCGCTGTAAAAAGCACGACCAATCATCTGAGCCAGCCCGGCTAAAATAACTGGATGGCCTAACTGCCTGTCAGCCTTCCATCTGTGCACAAACTTATCTCGTGCCCTCATTGGTCATGTGCGCGTTCGTGTGTGTTGGAGGAGGGGCTCTGTGAGGAAGTGGCAGATTCTTTCCGGCTGTGTATTTTCAAATTCTAGCGCACTCGAGCTGGTCTCTCCAAAATGACCTACCCCAGCTTTAAGTCATGAATTATTTTCAAAACTTTTCAAACTCGACATGAACTGAGGATAATTTTGGTGATACTGCAATTTCAATTGTAAATCAGTGCACATGTAATATAATGAACCTTAAGCCCCAGCTCCAACATGAATAGGGATATAAGCAGGGGTGCACTTAACTGGTACGCAGGTACGCATGCGCAGCAACAATCTGAAATGCGTACCGTCTCTTGTGTCACAAAGCGCATTTGCGTACCGACGTACTTGTGAAGCTTTTCCAGAAGGCGGTTAGATCACCGGACGACAGAGTCGGTCTCCGTGTGCACAGACAGGGCTGCTGTTAACGTGGAGAAATGGAGAACTGCGCTAAAACAGCTGATCATAACGTTCACGCTCTGTGGTCACGAAGTACTGCACTAGCCCCCCCCGTTGACTTTCCTGAAGTACTCCACTAGCCCCCCCGCCCCCGTTGACCTTCGCGATACAGAGGGCTTCATCAAATAACTTTGAGTGGAGCCAGAAGTTGGAGTACCAGACACTGACTCCAGGTCCTCATCTGAGTACCTCACTGAGAAAGTTATGTGCACCCCTGGATATAAGCGAACCATTGAGCCCCAATTTAAAAATATGTTTGGTAAAGACACATTCTATTTCTTCCAACATGCAGGTCAGTTTAGTAGCATGTAATCTAACAGCAATTTCAAATCAGACGGCATTCTGTGTTTTCACTCAATAAGAGATTGGCAGTGTTTCTGTTTAAGGGGACAGGAAAATAAAAAGGCTGTTATTATAACGTGTAGTCCCTAGGTGTCTAATAAAACGCTGCGTAAGTACTGATTGGCTGTAATGCAAGCAAAGAGAAGGGTTAATGCTTAAGGCAGAACAAAGAGTCTCTCCTGTCATTGCACAAGTGTCTCCACACAGAGATGGAGCTGGAGAGCAAATTGGAAGGGAGAATGAAGAGAAGGATACAGCAAAGGCACTAAGGGAAAATGAAGGAGAGAGTGAGAGAAAGGGTGTACATTCTCTCATGATTACACACTTATCCTCTCTGGTCGCCACAATGAAACAGAAGATGTGTCATTAGGTGTTTTCTGAGCTAGAGAACTTGAAGGGAGTGCTCATGTGCATGTGTGGCCAGATTCCCATCCCATCATCTGCTGCCTTTTCAATACAATGATGACCTCACAGCCATTATCAACGCACGCACACACATACACACACACACACACACACACACACACACACACACACACACACACACACACACACATATTTTGACCCTCTCATCGGGCTGCACTGGAAAAGTGCTTACCCGGATTCTCTTGTGTCTGTAACCTCCTGAACCTCAGGGGCCTGGAGACCTGGAACTGATTTTCATCAGGATAAAAACTCACAGCAGCTAGAATTTCAAGATTGAGATGTTTTAGAATGTCAGAGAGCAATGGTGGTGGTTTTCACCCCAGTCTCCTGAATGTGTTTTGGTTGGCTTGTTTGGAGTTGAATTTGGTGAAGTTGTTCGGGCATGCATCCTCCATTTGTTTAAGGACAGTGGGGGAATAAGCCATGCCAAACACAGGTTGAATCAGATCAGCTGAGGCTACAAAACAGCCCAGTTTGGCCTACTTGGTTCGGTCATGCAACATTAATCAATAGTGGTGAATTTGCCAGAGTTAGTCAATAAAATCTCTTTTCATCTGCAGTCGATCACCATTTTGATCCAACTTGGCCTAGTATAACGCACTGCACAACATAATCATCCACTTCCACTCTCTTCAGCTGGCCTGGAGCAACATTGTCTGGCCACACTACTACTGTAGCTAAACCAAGCCAAGCTAATATTAATATTCTGACCACTTGTATCATGTGGTCAGCTGTATCTTGCATATTCGATTGCAGGAGCCTTCAGTCAAATACACCCCATTCCCAACTGATCGCTAATTGAATTCCCCATCCTAATGGTCCCTGGCCCTGCCTGTAGGGGCTCACCATGCTGGGGCGATGGGGGATGTTTAAGGTCGAGGGTGTGAGCAGGCAGTCTAGGTCGGCTGCACTCCTAAGGCCAACGTTGGATCAATAAACGCAGCGATCAAAGTCGCAATTAACCCACCGCGCTAGCACAAACAGCCGGGCCAGCAGAAAACAAACAAAGCCTTCATGTCACCTAAAGCGTTTATTTTTGCAGATTTCCACCTCGGCCAGGGAGACCTCCAGCGCTTGTCAGCTTCTGTAAGCAGTGTTAGAAGAGAGGAATGCAGGGCCACAGGGATGGCTGGCTGCCTGACTGTGCTGCAGTGCCAGGCCACAAGCTTATTGCTTGCAATGACATGTGGGTGAGACCCAGCCTATCTGTTTTCAGGAGGCATCACGCTTAGATGCCTTTCTCATAGACTTTCAGGATGGTGAGGTTGCAGGAAAAACTTAATTTGTGTACATGTATTCACCACACACACATCTGCACAGTCTCCTCTTCAGAGAGACACATGAATCATGCTAATTCACAGGGAGACACTATTTACACTAGTTTTACACTATTTACAATATTATGCTCACTTCTCCAAAGTGTTTTTGGGACAAAGCTGAAAATGCAGGAGTATATGCAGAAGAAAGGGGAGCAGAAGGTTATCCAGAGCGACCCAGGCTGGGGGGGGGGGGGGGGTCTTGCTCTGTGGTCTTTCTGTTAATCTGACCTTAGGAAACAGAGGGTCCCGTCTGGTGCAGGCACAGGAAGTTTACATTTGGAAAGGTATCAGGTTTTTAAAAACAAAGGATGTGTTTTCCGTTTGAGATTCTTCTGCTCCAGAGTTGCAAATGTTTTCACCCGGGATGCTGGGAGGGTGTTTCTAATTTCCTCTCCTCTATCTCTGGGTGATATCCCGTGTGTCCTGGATTGCTGAGTGTGTGTGCTCATGTGTGAAAAAGAGTTTGCACTAGAGAGAATACGGAACAAATGTGTCTGTTTTATAAGCAAGTGTGTTTGTGCTTCACATATCGGGCCCCTCCACAGAGGAGAGATCTTGGCCTACAGAGTTTGTGCTGTTCTGAGGCCGGCACAGAGTCCCTGCAGAGATATGAAAACAATATGTCTTAACAGCAGGTCTGACCACAGCACAGCACCACAGGCCAAATGTCCGACTCACACTTTACTGCCTTGGTCTAAGATAGATGACTCTCACAGAAGTTGTAATTAATGCTGTCAGATGAATGTAGCAACACAGCTGTCAGGCTCAAATCGTTTTTTAGAAGAGAAGGCACCTTGCATGTATCTTGGTCATACAAACATTCAAAAAGTAGACCAATACGTTTTCTAAAGTGTTTATCCGTCTTGTGTAGATGTTTTCTTTCAGACAAGGCATGTCTTACTACCTTTCCTGCAAACTCCTTTCATGTCTGAAACATTTAACAGTGCTTCTAAGAATGACGATGTGAGAGTAATGCACTCTTCAGAGTAGACAGGCTGTCCTCCGTCTTCCTCACTCTTCCTCCTCCTATCCTAAGAGCCTCCTGTGGTTATATAGGCCATTTCCACATGGCCCCGGCCTTTTAAAGCCTAAGTGTGTTTGGCCCTCAGCTTCCTCTCTATTAGAACCTGCTCTGCTGGAACCAGATAAACCATCTTTACAAAGACTCAAGGGAGATATACTACACAAGGCAGATCATACACTCCCAATGCTGCTCAGCAGAGGAGGAAGCACGGGACGCTTTTTGGGGGTATTAAGACAGAAATATTTGAAACAGGGTCCACACATGTGGCTAAATTCTTTACTCTATCTGATGGAGCGCTGAAGTAATCAAGAATAAAAGTGGAACAATCCCATATTTAGAACTCTGTGATGTGACGCCAGACAGGGATGAGAAGGAACGAATAGACAAAGAAAAAAAATGTCTTCAGGCATCTTACCATTTAATAAAAGTTCTTTTTTTCCCTTTGCCTGTCTCTTGTCTAGAAATATGTATTTACTCATGACAGCATGAGCTGGATTCCTGATCCAGAATCCAGATTGAATTAGAGTCTCTGTGATTGTAGATCAAAGTGTAAGAAGATCCATGTTCATGTAAAGGCGTAAGTCTCTGGATAAGCAATGGTCACCTACTGCTGTCATCAAAATACCCTGGCCCTCTCTCTTTCTGGGCCTGTGCATGCTGGGACTTGTGCAATGGAAGAGCACTAGCCTTTGTATTCTACATACAGACTCCTGTTTTATTTCTCTATTACACTGTACATTACATCACATGTCACTTCTTAGACGCTATTACCCAAATTCAGTACGGTGGGCAGTCCCCACTGGAGCAATTTGGGGTGAATTACTTTCCCAGGGACCCACGACATGCTGACTGCAGTGGGACTCAAACTGGCTTTCCCCAGATCCAAAGATCAGCACACTACTCCACTGAGCCACAGCCTCCTTATGCGAAACAGAAGTATCATTGCTGTTTAAATCATGTTGAAAGGGAGTCTTCCATCAGTCCAGCTTTTTGACGCCTCGTAGAGATTTTCTAGTATAAGGGATGCAACACCCAGCAACAGTACAGCGGATTATAACCTTATAGCTACAGCTGTGTGGTGTAACTGAGTTCATTGCTATTGCAGGTGCCATCCTTCAGAGGAAGTAGTAACAGCACCATGTCTCTGCAAGGATATTAAAAAGAGATGGGGGCTCTCTCAAAGCAGCACTTGTTTTGGCTTGAGGCCAAAACAAGTGCATCTATTCTCTTTTAAATGTCTGATAACAGTAGTTGCAAGTGGTGATATGATCTAGTATTTTATGTGTATTTTCAGGTTTACATGTTCAGTATGTGAACCTGCACGCACACATATGCATGTGCTTTTGTAAATGTGAAAGTGTTATTTGAGCATGTTTTCAAAGTACAAGCTGCCACGTGCAGCCTCATAAGGAGTTGATTGGCTTCAATCTTTTTTTAACAGAGAATTCCTGGTCAAAATTTGAAAGTGTTTCCGTTGTTGTTGATGTATATTATGGGACGGGTGGCGCAGTGGTCTGTGCGTTTGATCATCAGATCAAGGGGGCGTTGGGGAACTCCAGTTCGAAACCCGCTCCCGCCCCACTGTGTCAGGCCGTTGTGTCCTTGGGCAAGACACTTCACCCGAATTTGCTCCTGTGGGTATTGTCCACAGTAGATGACCATTACATGTATGATCTGTATGTGTAATGTGTATTTGTAAAGCGCTTTGAGAGTCTTTGATAAAGCGCTATAATAAATATAAGGATTATTATTATTATTATTAATAGAGTGTGCTGCGAGTGATACAGTACACACTGCCCTGAATACACACAAAGACACACACTCATATTGTCCCTCAGTGTTTTGCCCTGGATTAGTCTGTTATTAAAGGCTGTAGGTAACTGAACTGCAGTCCCAGGCTGCCTGCAGTTAATTCCATTTGTTATGTTTGAAGATTTAATTTCACTTTGACAGGAAATTATGTCATTGGCCAAAACATAAGAACAATTATGGCTCTTTGACTCCTCAGTTCCTCAGTGAGCTTTCTACAATGACATACTTTATGAAAACACCTACCAATCTTAGACTTCAGTAGGCTTAACTCAAATCTGAATCTTTGTGATAGTCCCCCTAATGTGGGTAAACTCCAGATCCCCCTCTATAATCAGAAATTAATGTTAAACCCACACAATTGTTTGCACATACACACTCACAAACGTGCTGCAAATCCCAGTGATCTGTTTATTGCTTGTTGCACCTTAGTCATTAGCAGAGGCCGTATATCTTTCATTTTATTGGGCAGTTTATTCCACACTAACCTGAACCCCTCAGGGGGTAACGTTGTGTAACATATATTCCACAATGCAATTATACATGACTTCAAATTATTTTTGCCCATTCTAGTGCACAGTCATTAGACAAGTGAGTATTTTGACCACATCATCATTGTATGCAAATTGTCCAGCTCCAAGCTGTATGAACTTGAATTCATATTGGATTTAACCATATCAGCTGATGTGTATTTGTGTAATGAGGGAGGGTGTGGCCTATGGAGGTCATCACCCTATATCAAGGTGTGCAGAATTATTAGGCAGCTTCTTTTCCTTAGGCAAAATGTGCCAAGTGATGCGTGATCACAGAACCATCAAACGATTTGTTGGAAATAGTCAACAGGGTCGCAAAAAACATGTTGAGAAAAAAAGATACAAATGAACTGCCAAAGAGAATAATCAAACGTGAAGCTACCAGGAAGCCATTATCCTCTAGTGCTGTCATATTCCAGAACTCCAGAAGTACCAGGTGTTCAGAGACATGGCCAAGGAGAGGAAGGCTGAAACCCCACCACCAGTCTTGAAGTTAAAACCTCAAGACTGGGCCAAGAATATCTGAAGATAGATTGTTCAAAGGTTTTTCTGGACTGATGAGATGAAGGGTGACTCTTGACGGACCAGATGGTTGGGCCTGTGGCTGGGTTAGTAATGGGGACAGAGCTCTACTTCCACTCAGACACCAACAAGGTGGAGTTGGGGATCTGGTATGGGCTGATATTATTAAAGATGAGCTAGTTGGACCTAAACCCTTCCTCACCAGACCTAAACCCTTCCTCACCTGACTTAAACCCTTCCTCACCTGACTTAAACCCTTCCTCACCTGACCTAAACCCTTCCTCACCTGACCTAAACCCTTCCTCACCTGACTTAAACCCTTCCTCACCTGACTTAAACCCTTCCTCACCTGACTTAAACCCTTCCTCACCTGACCTTAACCCTTCCTCACCTGACTTAAACCCTTCCTCACTTGACCTTAACCCTTCCTCACCTGACCTTAACCCTTGCTCACCCGACCTAAACCCTTCCTCACCAGACCTTAACCTTCCTCACCTGACTTAAAAACCTTCCTCACCTGACCTTAACCCTTCCTCACCTGACTTAAACCCTTCCTCACCTGACCTTAACCCTTCCTCACCTGACCTAAAACCCTTCCTCACCTGACCTAAACCCTTCCTCACCTGACCTTAACCCTTCCTCGCCTGACCTAAACCCTTCCTCACCTGACCTAACCCCTTCCTCATCTGACCTTAACCCTTCCTCACCTGACCTTAACCCTTCCTCACCCGACCTAAACCCTTCCTCACCTGACCTAAACTCTTCCTCACCTGACCTTAACCCTTCCTCGCCTGACCTAAACTCTTCCTCACCTGACCTTAACCCTTCCTCACCTGACCTTAACCCTTCCTCACCCGACCTAAACCCTTCCTCACCCGACCTAAACCCTTCCTCACCTGACCTAAACCCTTCCTCACCTGACCTAAACTCTTCCTCGCCTGACCTAAACCCTTCCTCACCTGACCTAAACCCTTCCTCACCTGACCTAACCCCTTCCTCTTCTGACCTAAACCCTTCCTCGCCTGACCTAAACCCTTCCTCATCTGACCTAACCCCTTCCTCACCTGACCTAAACCCTTCCTCGCCTGACCTAACCCCTTCCTCATCTGACCTAAACCCTTCCTCACCTGACCTAAACCCTTCCTGACCTGACCTAAACCCTTCCTCGCCTGACCTTAACCCTTCCTCACCTGACTTAAACCCTTCCTCACCTGACCTAAACCCTTCCTCACCTGACTTAAACCCTTCCTCACCTGACCTAAACCCTTCCTCGCCTGACCTTAACCCTTCCTCATCTGACCTTAACCCTTCCTCACCTGACCTTAACCCTTCCTCACCTGACCTTAACCCTCCTCACCTGACCTAAACCCTTCCTCACCCTGACTTAAACCCTTCCTCGTCTGACCTTAACCCTTCCTCGTCTGACCTTAACCCTTCCTCACCTGAACCTTAACCCTTCCTCACCTGACCTAACCCCTTCCTCACCTGAACCTAAAACCCTTCCTCACCCTGTCCTAAACCCTTCCTTCACCTGACCTAAACCCTTCCGCCACCTGACCTAAATCCTCTCCTCACCTGACCTAAACCCTTACTCGCCTGACCTTAACCCTTCCTCACCTGACCTAAACCCTTCCTCACCTGACCTAACCCCTTCCTCACCTGACCTAAACCCTTCCTCACATGACCTAAACCTTTCCTCATCTGACCTTAAACCTTCCTCACCTGCTAAAACCCTTCCTCACCTGACCTAACCCCTTCCTCACCTGACCTTAACCCTTCCTCACCTGACCTTAACCCTTCCTCACCTGACCTAACCCCTTCCTCACCTGACCTAAACCCTTCCTCACCTGTCCTAAACCCTTCCTCACCTGACCTAAACCCTTCCTCACCTGACCTAAACCCTTCCTCACCTGACCTAAACCCTTCCTCACCTGACCTAAACCCTTCCTCACCTGACCTAAATCCTTCCTCACCTGACCTTAACCCTTCCTCGTCTGACCTTAACCCTTCCTCACCTGACCTTAACCCTTCCTCACCTGACCTAAACCCTTCCTCACATGACCTAAACCCTTCCTCATCTGACCTTAAACCTTCCTCACCTGCTAAACCCTTCCTCACCTGACCTAACCCCTTCCTCACCTGACCTTAACCCTTCCTCACCTGACCTAAACCCTTCCTCACCTGACCTTAACCCTTCCTCACCTGACCTAACCCCTTCCTCACCTGACCTAAACCCTTCCTCACCTGACCTAAACCCTTCCTCACCTGACCTAACCCCTTCCTCACCTGACCTTAACCCTTCCTCACCTGACCTAAACCCTTCCTCACCTGACCTAACCCCTTCCTCACCTGACCTAAACCCTTCCTCGCCTGACCTAAACCCTATAGAGAACTTGTGGGCCCTTCTTAAAGGGAGATTTCCAGTGAAGGAAACTCCTCTCTGAACAGAGTCTGGGAGGCTGTGGTTGATCGTCAACAGATCCAGAAACTGACAGATTCAATCCATGGAAGGGTCGTGATTGTTATTGAAGATAAGGGTGGCTGTAAATCTCAGAAATGTTTATTTGTAAATGTCGAGTTGTTTGTTTATTATTCTCACTTTAATAAAGGTGAAAATAAATAAGTGAGATGGTGACATTTTTGTTTTTCCTTTAGTTGCATATTAATTCTGAACAACAGTTGCCCAGTAATTGTGCACACAGATATATTCTGTAGTTTTTCAATAATTAAAATAATTCCTCAAAAATACAACTTGCCTAATAATTGTTCACACAGTGAACATTAAATGAACAAGTCATTTAAATATTGTATGTTTCTTGCACATGGAAAAGCTGCCTAAGAGGGAAAAAAGTGGTTGAACATCTTAGATAAATATTAAATTGACTTTGCTAAGCTTGTGAGTGGGTAACACAGTGCACATGTTGCTCTTTTCCTCCTTAGCATAGAGTTGTAGGTGGCATACCTGTCTGTTTCCTGTCCCGTCACTGTGGGCACGCTTTCTCTCTTTTACACACAAAAACACTAACCTGGCATGTCCAATCAGCTCACAGCATTGTCACACAAGCTAACTGATTCCAGTGCTCTGTTTATTGGCCTGTTACAGAGTTGTTAAACACAATTGTGTGGAATACCAAACATGACCCTCCACAACCTCCACTGAACTTTTACACCTAAAACTGTGACATTAAACACACACTCTCACTTTCTGCTTGGACCTGTTAGAACAGAAATGTTCTTTTCCTGCCACCATTCACAACACTGGGTTTCCCTCTGCTTCCACCAGCTCTTCTCTCAACCCTCCTGCAGGGTTTCCTTTTTTCCCCTTGCTCCAGTCATAGCATCTCTTTTCACAGATTTTCCATCCTGAATCAATGAATGGTGATGGTAAGAGACCTGGACACCACCAGCCAGACCTCAGCTGTGTCAGGGACAGGGCCTGGTATTGGTACTGGTAATGAAATGGGTCAGAGAGATGAGCTGTCAGTGGTTTTGGCAGTGATATCTATGGGATATTCTGACCTCAGACTATTTCTCTCTTTGGATATGTCAGCACCATGCATCAGTGCCAGTGCTCCCCCCTCTGCCCTTTGTTACCCCTTTGTGTCCCTGTGTTGGTGTGTGTGAGTCACAGCTCTCACATGAGACGGCAGAGAGGAGCCTTGAGGATGTTACCAGGGTGACCTTCTGTCAGCCCAGGGAACAGAGTGGATTGTTCAGCCCAGTCCATTCCCAAAGGCTCTGAGTTCATGTTCGTAGAAGAGTGAGACAACCAGAGAAACAAGGATTGGCATTTACAATTATAAGCCAATATATTTGACTGGTCATTTGAGTACATCTTAGCATACCTTGTTCTAAATGGAGGTTTGATATTCTGCCTTTAAATGACTAAATGTTTCCTCTGCCTGAGAAAGTAGATGATTTCTATATTAGTTTGTATAATTATCTATTAAAGTATGATTTAGCATTGCCATATACATATACTAGACACAGATGTATACAACTGTTGATTAGTCAATTATTAAAACTATAAATTATACTATACAACTGATATTGCATTATGTAAGTAAGTTATTAAATAATTAAAGCATTTACTGGCTTCAGTTTAAGCCACTTAAACCTCTTTTTAAGTTTGTAATCACTTCGTTTTTTGGTACTCGTCGAGACATAAGATACATTTTATATCATCTCACTGGGCTCTTCATACTTCTAATAAGCATTTTTTTTCTTAAACTTTCTTGACATTCTTGGGGAAAACAGGTTTTATAGTATAAGTAGAAAGGCCTTACACTAAATACATCATTAACTGACATTGCCACACCCAAGTTTTGATCAAAATCTAATATAATTTTGATGGTGGAGGCATGGCCGGAGCAGAAGAAGAAGTATTTTTGCAATAGTGTGACTGAAGCAAGCTGTCCAGCAGGGGAGCGTTATCAGAGCGGAGTCACCGTGTTCCAGCCAGCAGGTTCCGTGTGTCGGCCTGCTTTACAGCTTAACCCCGCTAAGATCAGCAGCAGGCCAGGCAGTGTCAATGGATTTTCTTCCTGCGTGCCAGCTCTTAAAAAGGCCCAGGCCTGATGTGTCAGTGTGCAAAAGTGTTCAGATTTCAAACCGCTCTTTGAAGAGTAATCAAAAGAGGAAGCAGCGTGAGATGAGTGTGTAACCATATCTCTCACTCCTTCTCTCTTATTCTCCTTTTCTCTGTTTCTCATTCACATCTCATGCTTTTTTTTCTTTTCTGACATTCTTGCCCTCCCATCAAAGCTGGAAGAACCAGCTTCCATATATAGGCGTTCCAACATTTCTGCGTGTGATATTAGCAAAAGGCGGCATATTTCTATGCAAACATCAGTGGAGGGTGTGCATCTGTGTGTGTGTACTGTACACTGAACAAATGACAGTGTAACAGCTCATTAAACAGAGCAGCTCTCTGACTGACATGCACACACAAGATAAGAAGTACTTTATTGATCCCAATTTGGGGAAGTTTTGCGTTGCAGCAGCATAAAAAGAGACAGCCTCTCTCAAACGCAGTCTGAGGTTCTGTCCCCTACTGCTGCTTTTACCCACAGAGAGCCGCTAACCAAACTCTCCATCACCAAGACATCATCCGTCAGGATGAGACTCACTCTCTGACTCGTGGCATGTTGAGTCCTTTCATCATCTGAAGGAGAGAATGTTCACAACCCTGCTTTATGCATATTCAGAAGTCTGAGTGTGGTCATCTCTTAACACAGCTGATGAAGAGAGCCTCACAAACAGGTGCTAGCTGATCTTCAATAGGGCGCCCTTCCCCAAGGCCAAACACTGTACTGTACGCACGGAGAAACGTGAACTGAGGCAAGGACAGAAGGGGAGAGTTAATATTAAGAGACATGTTAAAAAAGTATCTGTTAAGGGCTGTTTTAGGGGGGCTGAGATCGGTCATGTGACTAACTAAAGTCAACATGACTTCCTTATATTTCTCTCCCTCTCCAGTTGGAGCTGCAGTCGTGCTGTGTGTTCCTGCCTAATGACAGCCTGCCCTCCCCGAGCACCATCATCTGCGGGGACATTCCTGGCACCGTCCGCAGTTGGTACCACAACCAGGCCTCCATGCCCGGGACCCTGGTGGTCTGCCTGCCACAGATCAGTGTGCTCAGTGCTGGGCACAAGTACATGGAGCCGCTGCAGGAGCTCCCCTTTGTGGTCGCCAAGCCCATCTTGGAGGAAGGTAGGTCTGCATACTGTATCTAATGAAATCTCAACTTGAATTAGGATTAATGAAATACTGGGAGAAGAACAATCACCTAGTTGCACAGTGAGGACTCCAAATGCCAAAAAACAATGATTTCAAAGTTTTAAACGAGAACACAACATGTTAATTCAATTCAATTCAAAACCTTTATTTATCCAGGTAAAATCCCATTGAGATCAATGATCTCTTTTTCAAGGGAGACCTGCAGCAGTAGGTTAAACTTCAATAAACAATAATGGGGAGTCTTGAAAATAGATTTGAATTATTTACTAAATAAAACAAATGTGTTCATAATGCTAATATTCTACATAATGCAAATTCATCATCATTAAGGACTTTTCAACAAGCCCCAGCTAACCTTTAACCCACTACTCATTAACAATGACAAAAGACAAACAAACTGAAGTAGAGATAGGTCCTGCACATGTGGTCTGCACACCTGGCAGAGTTGACATAAGCAACACTCAGACGGGTGAGTAGTGTTTTCTCCATACAAGAAGTGTCTTTTTTTCTCTCAAAGCTTCAATGACTGCAGCATTTGGCATATGGATTTTAGAAACAGGAGTAAAAAGACAGCAAAATCAGTGACACTAGCAGCCATAACATTAACAATCCTTGCTTTTAGACATTCATTCCTACCCTTTGAAAAGGTATTTTTCAACGCTCTGGATCCAAGCTTCCTGCCCATGGGAAATGTGCTCTTCCTGGCTCCGTGCTACCAAACAAGTTCTCCTTCTCCGTTGTTCTACCAGGGTTGGCAAGATTACAAACCTAGTGTGGCTTCCTGTGTCAGACCCACACATCTTTTGTTTCAGTGGGATCTTGCCCCTTTGAGACTACTCCTTCGTGAATCTTTAATGTATTTCATGAAGCTTTCTCAGCCACTGTGCAGTATTTGGTTTTCATTTCAAAGGTAAGTGAGAGGACTTGTTTTGATCATGAACAATGCTGACTGATCCTTCTGGAAGGAAAATCCATTGCAACACTTTTTTGTTCGATTCTAGCCTGCATTCTGTTTCGTCTTCCTCTCAATTTCACATTTGCTAAGCTTGTCCTCTTTGCTATCCCTTCACATCTCTCTCATCATCCCTGCTCCTCTCAATCTCTGTCAATGTCTGCGTTGTGCAATTTCCATCCTATATCTCCTACTGCTTCATTATTTTACCACATTCTTAATGCATCCTTCTTTTTCTGTCACTCATGTCTTCCACCAGGTGATGCCTTCCCTTGGACGGTTAGCCTGAGTCAGTTCAGTGTGTACACTTTGCTGGGCCAGCAGCAGAGCCTGAGCCTGTTGGAGCCAATGGGCTGTACCTCCACACTGGCTGTCACATCCCATAAGCTTCAGAGCTGTTCTGAAGGCAGACACTCCTTTATAGTGTGCCTCCATGTTGATCTCCAAGCCGTCCACGTCAAGTGCTGCAACCCTCAGGTCAGTGTGTGTCTGAATCTCACAGAGTAGTCATTGGATTTACATGTGTATTCAAACAAATCATCCTCTTGTAAAATGTCCTGAAATATGAGCACACCATCTCGCCTCTGTCTGATTCTCTGATATCGATTGACTCCAATAAACAAACTGCTTCATCTTCTTGTTATAATTGTCATCAGAATGGAAGCATACAGCCGCTAAAGAGTGTGGCCTTGTTTGCTTTGGTCAAATACTTTGAGGTCTGAGCGGAGGAGAGTGGGGAATTGCAGCTCTCATCATCTGTGCTGCACAGTGTGTTTTTATTTTTTCTGTCAGAGCTGGATGAATAAGAACAGATTGGAAGTGGAACATGTTTGTCTCCTGGTTAGGTCTCTGTCTTTTTAGTTATTACAGCGCTATAATCACATCTACATGCACCGTTACTCATGTTCAGTTGAATTAGGTCAGTAAACACTTTATTGGAGCGACCTTTTTAGTGGTCCCACTGTTAAATGTCACTGACCACCACAGAGATGAGCCATGGTGATATTGAGGAGAATTGGAACCAGAAACAAATGAAAGGCCTTAAATCGGTAGTGGTGAAAAGTTTCCCAGCGATGAGGAGAGCCGCTGGTTTATTGAGGGAAAGTTTATTGTCTTTCTTTTCTCTTCTCGCTTTCCAATTTAGTGCCTGTGTCTGGCAAAGCTGAGAGGACTTTTTGCGATTATATGATGAGTCATTATTAGTTTTTGGGTCCAATAAAAAGCTCTCTTCTCTCTCATTGCAATCTTTCTGCTTTCTCTTCCCATCTGGTCTCCTCTCTCTCTTTTTCACTCTTTGGTGTACATGTCTGACCCTTGGGGGGTTATAAGCTCTGTACCGTTTCAAGTCGTGTAGCAGCTCTTTAAGAACTGCTGCCAGAGCATCCCTCCGCTGCAGAACAAAAGAGACCTCACACTACATACTTCTTTTTCTAATTAGCATTTCCATTTGTGGGAATGTATGTTGGAGCGCTGCACAGTCGCCTCACAATAAGAACCACTAAGACAGTTAGTGTTAGGCTGTCAAGTATTACTGTGGGTGTTGGGGTAACATCTAGCATTTGGAAAACAATCAGTTATTATCACAGTCATTATGAGTCAACAAATACAATCAAAGAGTTTGGCCTCTTAGATTCTCCTGGAATCTAAACTACATTTTCGTGATTTTAAATAACATTTTCCATAATCTGCTCTATTTACTTCATGGGAAATTAAACAGTCCTTCAAAATTGGGGTGAAATGAAATGCAACTTCAGCTTTGGAAGGGTGAGTAAACCATTAAGAATAAATACAAATACTTTGTTACACACACACACACACACACACACACACACACGACTGCTTGTGTTGCAGTTCTTTGCGTGGCACGTGTCTTCTCCAATCTGAGTGTGTGTCTCTGTGTTAATGATTCATGAGTGTCACAAGGATGGGGGTAGTAGCTGCACTTTCACTTTATCAGGACCACCTTGAATTCAGCAGACACACACATCACCACCACCACCATTTGCTTTGACCTTTGACACCTTACAGCATTTTAGTGAACACATGTGCACTCGTATATCTGTACACATGTACTCAGCTACTACACAACCCCAACAATATGTCACTTCTGTGAAGTCTTTGTATAAACTGTGCTTAGATAAAGGAACAGGAACACTCACCACTTGCATGCTCTCCCATCTTTCATCTGTGTGATTTTATGAATGACGAAGCCTCTGTTCAGTCTCCAGTTAGCTGAAATGGACCAAACAGTATAGATGACAGATATAAGGCAACCTAACTCAGCTCTATTGGGCATTCTTCACCTCCTCCACATGTGCTGCTGACTGCAGAAGGCCTTGTTGTCCTTGGTTGGACTTCCAGACTCTCAGAGAGCGAGCGTGGTGCCGTAGCTCTGCTGACGGCAGTGCAGTTGGTCGGGTATGGCAGACAGCTGTTGGCCCTGTCCCTGGAAGGCTGCTGGATCGGCGTTAGCAGCTCTTCCTGGACATGTTTGAAATGGCCCAGCTGTAATGTATTGTGCTGCTTTGATTTATGTTTATTTATGGAAGGCCTCCCTGTAATGTGTGCTAACAGTGTGTGAGTGAGCAAAATGTGTTTGGAGTAGAGAAAACGATGTTGTGTGTGCGGTCATGTGTCTGTGCACCTTTGCTTTTGAGGGACCCTCAGTGGTAGGGGCTGGGGGTTCAGTTGGCTGCAGGAGAGAAGCATTTGAAATCCAAAAATTAGCTCACGGTGAAAGAGTGCCACTTTTCTCCCTCTCTCCTCTCATCTAACAGGGAGTGAATGCATGAATTACTGAAAGCATCACATCACATTCCCCTGCCTTCCCCTCATGTTTTCCACTCTTGTTTTTGGCGTTGTTGTTGTTTAAAACTCAGGCCTCTTTTCATGTGAGCACATGATAAATAGTTGAGAACACTTGACGGCGGGCCTTCAGTTTTTCCTAACCGTGGTGAGTTTTTCAGGGAAATTGATGACACAACTTAATTTTCCTCTGTGGGTGTTTCTTTGGGAGTTTTGTTGTTATGGATGTGAACAGTGAAACCCGTAGACCATTCTGTGGCTTGCAGATGATTTCACATTGAATAGAAACATGAACACATAGCTTTTACATCACTTTTGTGAGATGAGGCCTCTTGAAATGACAAGTCTTAATACTAGAAGAGTGTACAGCTGAATAGTGAAATAGGAATGGATAGTGGTCCATTACTGGCTAAGGTCCCCGCCTCCTCTCTTTCCTTTCCTCTCAACTATAACTACGTTTTGTGTCACATACCTACGGAGCTGCCAAGCGAAATTGTCGTAATGGCTTCAGAAGTTAGAAGTACATGAGAAATACCCAGTACAGCTTTTTGAGTCAGACCTTGCCAAAAACATATATTTGAAACTGCTTTCAAATACTATAACTTGTGGTGTTTCAGGCTATCTTTCAAAGACCCCAATGGGCACAGTAAACTTCATCTATTGAAAGTGTATTCAGCTGTTTCAACAATGCCGTGGGTTAGGGTTAGATTTTTGCACACAAAGCTAAATGTGTGTGTAGAGTGAGAAAGAGCTTTCTATATTTCTGTGTTCTCAGATAAGAAACAATTAGATTGTCATGGGCATATTCATTAAAGTTGTTCCTAATGTTGGAAAAAATGTGTTTACATATCATCTCAATTAGTGCTTCTTCTCTGCCTCTGTCACTCTCCAGGTTCAGCTTTTATACGAGCTCCTCTTCAGCTGGAGCTCTACATGGGCTCGCCTCCAGAAGCATGGCATCCTGCGGCAGGCCTCCAGCGTCCTTGACCCCCCCACTGCTGTGCCGGCCTCCCCCGTGCGCAGCAGTGCCGGCACCGCCCTGCCAGACACCAGCACCTGCAGCCCGTCGGCAGACTTTGGCTCTCCCACTGAGGTTTGTTTGTTTTCATGAAATGTGAGATTCATGAATCTAAACATCTATGTTGCACAATCCTCTTCTCATAGTTTTGCCAAACAACTATTGCACATAAATAGTTTAATTCATTCAGTTAGTTTTTCACCTTTTTTTTATGTATTATCTACGTTAGTTTTTCAGTTTTTCTTTTCCCTTTCTTTCATGTGGTGCTACATGATGAATTAGTCCAGTTGACCCCACCCAACACCCAACTATGAGCTTTTTCTTTTAGCCTTTGTTGTTTACATAATTCTGCTGCTGATTCCTGAATTTGAGTGAAATGTAAGTTGTTTTATTGTCATGAGTAGTTGAGTTATTTTTAACACATACAATATGTCTTTTAAAATCAGTCTTGTTTGGAAAGGATTTTCAAAGCTGGAAACATGTCATCAGTGCTTTTGTTTTGTACATGCTTTGACTTACAGATACTCCAGGCAGGCTGTGAGTTGTGTTTGATTTGTGTAAGCTGGGCTTGATTGAGTATAAACCTGCCTCTTCATTTAGGGAAAACAATAACCTGTATTTACATTGTTTGGTCAGATAACATATCAAACCCAGAGTGTAACTGGAGTGTTGTGTGCAGGCATGTGCAAAGTCAATGGAAAAGTTACAGTCTGAGTTTTTAGGGAGCAACAGCAAATGTGGTCCCTAGATGATGCTTATCCTCGGCTTTGACAATGTGGCAGGAGTTTACTCCTTTCTCGTACAGTAGCAGAAACTATGAGTAGCTGGAGTCCGTGGCCTTGGGGCCTTGCCACCAGGGCCTTGTGTTATATGCATGTGTATATTTGTGTGTTGAAACATAGGATGCTTGTAAATGATGGGGTTGATGAGTGTTTATGTTGTTAAGCGCTGGCACCTAGCCCAAGAGTTAATGTCCTTTGACCACCTGGGCCCTGTCAGCATTGTGGGGCCCTTGGATCACAGCACAACCATCATACCGCCTCGGGAGCCAAAGAAGTGTGCCTGTGCGAGAACATACACACGAAAAAAAACCTGTTTCATATGTCCATGTGCATCTGCGTCTGCACTTGTTTCTATGCGATCAACGTGTGTTTGTTCTTGCGTCATTTGTGGACCCTCAGAGGGGGCAGCAGTGGAGGCTCTCTGTGTAGTGCGTCTATAACAAGGCCACAGGGGCCCCAGACAGCCCACTTGTCACTGTTTACCTAAGTACAAACACTGGGAGAAGTGTTTAGTCCTCTGGGAGGCCGGGTGATTGACTAAGAATGTAGGAGCTGTTTTGATAAGTCTCAGCAGCAGTGGCAGCAAATCCCCCCCCCCCCCCACACCCTTTGGCTCCATCTTTTAGATGTCCAACTACACAATGCACAATATCCTCTGACCTACAGTCACTTCCCAAATCAGTCCTCTACCCTCAGATATTGAGTGGACACAACATTTGTTCTGTTTAAATGGTATTTACGAGCTGATGAATCACAGCCCGTAATTCCTCCCCATGTTCATCCCTCTCAATCCCTCCTTTTTCCTTTTTTTATGACCCATACATTGAACCCTCCACATTTTCTCCATTCTTTCACCTGTTTTAAACAATTTTCTCTTTCCACTCTTCTTTCCGAATCTGCTCCCCCCCCCCCCATCTTTCTTCGACGCCTCCCAGCCTGCTGTTGTCTTCCAGTGTTTGGGTCTCTCTGATGAGCAAAGACAAACTCAGCAAAGAAAATAAACCCGGATCCTCAGCCCGTTTATAGCGCAGAGGCCCAGGAATCAAACTGTATACTTTACAAGTTGGCTTGTGGAGGTGTGGGAAAATAGCTCCCTCTAAGAGTGTGTGTGTGTGTGTGTGTTGGGGGCCCCAAGCTGGCAGTTCAGGCAAGGCCCACCTCCACCAAAGCCACACCACCACATCTGTTCTTCAAGGCCTCACCTTGATAAGGGGAGCAGAGGGGATTTTCTTTCATAAAAACCTGAACTCCAGCTTTTTTTTGACCTTATCAAAACACGTTCATGTTTACTTTAGTTTTATTTTTGGATTTCTTTACTTTGCTTTAAAATGTCCTCAAAGTCTTTTTTTTTTCTTTCTGGATTTTTACAACTGAACCATTTTGGGGATAATAAATAATTAGCAAATCATTTTTAATTTAAAGTCCAGTCTTTTTTTAAATGTTTGTTTTTCCAAGAACTGGAGATGTCAGTCCAATAATAAATGATCGTTCTAACGGGCCAGGGTAGAGTGATCTTATAGGAGACTAAATGTTTTTAAGTGACAGCAGTGGTTCTGGCCAGGAACCAGGTTGAGCCGGGTGTTGGATGCTGCAGTGTGACTGAGCCTCCACACGTCACATGACACAGGCTAATCCTACCCAATGGCCAGAATTGTAAACTAAACAGTGCTAAATACACACATACACACACATACATACACAAACACACACATACACACACACATGCTTACAAAGTCTTATATGTCTTATATCGGTTTTCTAGTGGTTCTCATACACTTACATTTTATTTTTAAATTTTTAAATCAGCATAATATTATTTATTTATGTTGTTGTCATCATTTGTTATTTAACTCTATTATCAGCCACCCTCATTTGCGCAATTAAATACATTTACAATGTAGCATCCCTCCCCCAGATGCGGATCAGGGTCATATTTTCCTCATCTGGAGCCCCTTTAAGATACTGTAATCAGCCCAGCAGCTGTGGGCTTTCTAATTGAGATGGTTTATAATATCCTCTCCGACCACAGTCAGGCTAGATACATGACACAATCTGTCATTACCACGCCGCCATGGGAGAAGCTGTGGAAAAAGTGAAACCCTGTAATGCCAGAGCTGCAAATTGCCATATTGTTTGTTTGCAGGTTTTTCACTCTGAGTCAGCCAGGCAGCTATATGTTTGGAAACCAGATTTAACAGGCAGAGCATGAGAGAAATAAAAAATGTCCCTAGTGCTCTCATCCTCAATGCTATGCCAAACCCACAGTGATGAGATGCGAGCTCCTCCGCCACATCCTGCTCTCCTCTCCACCTCCGCCCCCATTCGGCTCTTCACTTCCTATTCTGTCCCAGGCTGCAGACGTGTGTGTCCTGGCGTGTGTGAGTGAAAGCAGGCCATGTGGGTGCTGGTGGCTTAGTGTGGGGTTAACACCAATGACAGCTCCACACAATGGTCCTTTCCCCCCACATGGCTCAGCTCTGAGTGGAGTTCTGCTCACCAGACACTGAGGTCATCTACTCCAAAACGCTTGAAAGCTGGTGGTTGCTTTGTTATGGCTACATGCACAGCGACAACACTTTCAAACATACATGCACAAACACATGTAGGGACATGCACACGGTTAAATAAACAAACTCACACTAATCTTAGAATTCTACAGTAAATGTTGTATTGGTGCTTTGTTCTTTCATAAAACGTGTTTGACTGTTATAGTTCTTAACTGAAAATCCAGCCTTCTTCTTGTTAATGGCGCTAACAAGATAGGATATTTTTTCAGGTGTTTTTTAAATGTTATGTATCTATGTTGGAAGTATGTCGCAGTCAAAGTTTTGACTGAAAATATGGCTTGTTACCATTTTACCGGGTTGAACACATCCTGTCTTGGCCCCCCAGGGTGACTCGGTGCCAGCCGGAGATGATGGTCCATTTGCGGACACCGTGACTCTGGAGCAGAAAACCAGCAGCATCGGGGGCACCAGTGGGAAGGTCAGCCTGTGGATGCAGTGGATGCTGCCCAAGGTCACAGCTAAACTGTTCGCTCCCGACCCCACTGACAAACAGAAAGGTACTCTTACCTCCACATTATACTTACCGCTATCTTTTTTCATATACCGGTTATTTCAGTGACTTTTACATGAACTGATGCTAAAGGAAAAATGTAGTTAAACTAATTTAATTTGAGATCTGATATATGTGTGTTATGTGACAATAAAGACAACTCCAAAAGCAGGAGTACTTTTTAAAGTGAATGTTCTTAGGGTCCTTCTGTATCAACACTTATAGTGATCAACCCTACCATGTTTCTCCTCCAGAAGATAAGCAGCCGAATAGAGCAGGGATGGAGGGAAAATACAACTAAATAAATTGTTGATGAATCCCGAACAAACTCTTTTCTCCTTTAGATTTACTAAGGGCAAAGAAAGGCTAGATTTACCTTTAATTGCTGTCTGTAATATTTAGCATCTGCCTCGCAGATCGCGCAGTGGAATTGGAATGTTTGGGAGGACCTCACAGAGATGGTTTGACTTAGTAATATCCTAAATAGGCATTACTTTGGATTTGGGCTTAATATCTGCCATCTGAGTTGCGAGATGAACTTACCACTGACTTCTCTGTGTGAAACACAATAAGCATGTTATTGAAAACTAGAATTGTGTGGACGCAATATATTAGATTCCTATATCAACAAGTACATTATTGGAAATAAGTCAGCTACAGATATGAATGCAGACAATCTGCTATGATGTCATATGTTTTTAAACTGCAAAAGAAATAAGAATCTTGTCTCTCTAGAGAAATGGAGAAAACACCCATTCCACACAAATTGGTTCTGGGTTATACTGTTATGTTATGTTGGAAGATTAGAGGTAGAAATTCAAGCATGAGTCTCCAGGGGCTCTGCTCAAGGCACACACCATCGGAACACTTTCCTTTCTTTAAGACCATTAAGGTTTCCTGTTCTCTTACATGGTTGGTTTAGAAAACTCAAACATCAATATCAACACAACAAGACTTTGAGTTTCAGAGTATCTAAAAACAAACTTTTTTCCACTCAGTGTTCACAATAAAACTCACATGCCTTGTGTGTCAATAATTCGTTAGTAACCTCTGAATTTCTAAGATTTACCACAACAACCAGAAACTTCACATGGATGAAGTCCATTTTCCCAAGCTAGCCTGTGATGTGGGACTTTCTCTGTGGAAACAATGAGGGGAGCAGGCTCCGTTCAATACACAGTTGATCAGTCTCTCTATGAAACTTTCTCACTTTGCCTCAAGTGGGTGGGCTTTTTTAGAGACCAGGTGCATTGAGGCAGGATGATACATTTTAATGAATACATGTACATTCCATGAACATTCAGTATTGTGTAGACACAAACAGGAAGACATTTTCATTATAACAGGCTGAGAGATGTTGTATTCATTTTTTCTTCTTTAAGCCACTAATTTATTCGTTCCTTAGAACGGCAGGTATTGCGTTGAGTGTGCAACAGTATTGTATGTTTATGCGTGTGTATGGGTGCATTTGTGTGGCTCATTGGTGCAGTTGCGGGGGGGAACTGACCACAGGAGTTGAATGAGGACCTGATAAGCTACATTGCAGGGTTCTTGTCAACAGAAATTAAATTCACACACACACACACACAAAGATAAAATACCTTTGAAGTGTGAGTCCAGCTGTATTGCCTGTTTCCCAAGTACAGTGATGGCTATACGGCATGTGTAAACATAAACTCCCTGCACTCTCAGTGCTGCGAACTAAAGTTCCCTTTTCCACTGTGATAAGCTTCATGATCCTAAAATCTACAAAAATATTTGTACTTGTTTGTGTTTTTGCCAGAAATATGTGTCATCAGTGAACTTGAAGACCTGAGTGCCTCAGTCGATGTCCAAGATGTTTATACGAAGATCAAATGTAAAGTTGGCAGCTTCAACATCGACCACCACAGATGCAGGTAGAGTACAGCTCACTGTGCACACATACTGGAGGTGAATACAGGATTCTTATTGTGTGTATGTCACCAAGCACTGTAGGAATGGCTTGGTGACAATACAATGTCTGAATGAAACGCTACTGTGATTAATATGGGAACAGGGCCAGCAGGTCACTTTGCTGCAGCCACACACTCTCTTGCAGTCTGAAGCTAAACACACTTCACCACTAAAACTGTGTCTGTTCCCACTTCTGCTCACATGGGTGCTTTTTCGGATTATCACCTCAGCGTCATCGTCTTTCCAGACAGCTGTTGCAGTGGTGAGCACAGACTCACAGACAGAGGACCCACAGACAGGACTGACGCGTTAAATGGGTTCTGAGCTGGCCGGACTCTGGCTCACAAAGCAGAGATTCAGCCCGTACATCAGTCATCTTTCTCTGAAACACGGGTGGGGGGAGGAAACCACCGGGCGAGGATCCACTGCATCCTTTTGGTGATCTCTCCTCATGACCAGTTCCTGTCACAATGGAGTAGTTTAGCTCTGGGCTTTAAAGAATTATGAATGCATACTGTATACTGTAGCATTGTGAGACTAAGCTGTAACTACAGATTATTTTGTATACATTTGCACGCCCACAACACATGTCATTACCATCAGTTAAAGGGTGGCCTCATTTCAATATCTAAATCCTCATTTCCTGTATTTCTTCCGCTTTGCCATGATCACATACCTCTGGGATGGAGTCAGCCGCTCGGGCTGTGCTCTGTGTACGTGCCTGAGGTCTTGTTCTGTTGGGAAAGGACCACTTAGCAGGAGGCAATTCCCTCTGTCTCTGTGTGAGGAGATAATGCAACAGTGATCTATAACACTCCGGCATTTTGCATCCAGCAGATTGTGTGTTTTCAGGTCTGTGTGCCTACGTGCCTGAATATAATTGTTCCTATAATCTTCTCTGATCGAGCCAGGCAGTGAAGGGGACATGGCCCTTCTTTGGCCCTGTGCTGGATTCAACCCCATCATTAGCAATCAATGCTCTCACCACTGATGTGATAATAGATATGGATTGTGATTTGCCAGAAAACAAACACCTTAGCCATGTACTAGTAGTACAGGTCAGAGAGGGAGGGGGGTGATGGTCTGGCCTTATATCCGACTGTTTTGCAGAACCCCCTGTTTCGCTGAAGGCGGTTGATTTATTTTCAGGCGCATCAACCTCAGCCAGGACAGAGTCAGTGGTCTGACGGTTTTAGAGCGTAAAGGTGTCATTATATCATACTGCTCTGTTCTCCACAGGTGTGTGTCCAATTGTTTCTGAGATAGAGCCAACCTAATCTCTTTGGTAGACCTCTTTGCCTTCCTAAGTAGATAATGGGTCAATTGAGTTATGTCTAGGTTGTTTCAGTTTAATGTGCTTTTAACAACATGGTCTCAACACACTTTTACCGACCAAAGTTCTGGCAGACAGGAGCAATCCATTATCCAAGCCAGGTTATAGTCATGGCTGTTTAGGACACAGTGGAGGGTGTCTGGGCTCCTGGCCCACTCTAATCTGTATCATCCACATACACAAGAGAGCCCACAGAGGTTGAAGTCCATATTAATCATTCTGAGCAGATAATTGTGAGGTATTTCATCACCCTGCCCAGGTTATTTGTGTCTAGTGGATCAGATTAAATCAAGTTTGAAAGAGAAAATCTCTCATCTGGCCTTCAACTGCTGGAAAATGAATGCAAATGTACATATCACAGGCAAATGTGTGAGGTGAATATATAATTGAATACCTGGCTGTAGGAAGGGTGGAGGAGGGAAGGAAAATGACAGAAAAGGAGTCCCACAGGAAAGTATAATCGTGTTCAACCTCATAGGTGTGTGGATAACTACTCATGGCGCAGGTGAATAATAAGGAAACACATAAGTAATTATGTGATTGGGGGGTGTCCCATCACGTGGGAAGGTTATCAATTAGAGGCCACATCTTCTCTTTATTTTAGCCTTGTCTCCCTGAGCAACAATGTTTTTGAGGTGCACTGAAACTCATAGACCCCCCCCCAGGAGAGGAGTTCCAGTGACAGCTCACTCTCTGTCAGCTCACACAGACTGGAGCTGATGTCCTCCAGCTGTTCTGCAAATGGAGCAAAGGATGAGTGGATGGGGGCAGAGAGAGGGAGAGAGAAAAGGGTGGGATGAAGGGAGAAATGAAGAGCTTCAGGAGTCCATATGATATGGGTACTAGGGACACCTAGGGACACCTAGAAAGAATTGCCTTTCACACAAGATAACTCGAAGAACAGGGTTCTCCAAACTACGGCCCGGGGGCCAACTGCAGCGAATGGTCCGTTTTAAATTGGCCTACAGCACATTTTCTAAAAGGATAATGGAATATGGCCCACACATGAAACTTGTGTTTGTCTTTTATTGTACTAAAAATAACGTATTTGTATAACAAGCTTGTAATATACCCTGCCTATTTCACCTTATCACCCCCCCCCCAGCCTCTTTAACCATGTTCAATTATCAAGCAGAATTGACATCTGATTGATTTTGCTCACTTATTTTCTGTAAGTGGCCCTCAGTGGGAAATGTTTGGACACCCCTGTCTTAGAAGTGCCGCTATCTCAAGGAACCCCCAGGATTCTGGTGAGGGGCAATGAAGAAGGAGGGGGGGCAATCTAAGAAAAGCTTAAAAGATATGATGCAGATAACGTTGATCCATGTCCATTGGGTGATACCTTTTGCCATGTGCTGTTCGTGATTGGCATCCTGGAGTAACTGTGATAATGCTCTCGTGTGTGTACAGATGTAGTGTTTATGTTGTGCTGCAAATGATTGTGTCGGTCTTCATATTAACTTCTTTTGATGTCTGCTTTACAGGAGCTTTCTGCCTCTTACAGATGACCACTACATAACAATAATAATACATTTTATTTGAAGAGCGCTTTTTAGGGTACTCAAAGACACTTTAAAGGGTCAAATTCATAAAAACATTATTTATAAAATATATCAAAAACAACATTAATTCAAATGTATTTTATAAACAGGGCTGCACATAACTGGTGCGCAGGTGCGCATGCGCACCTCCGCCAAAAAAAGAGTACCGGGTCATTTGAAAAAAGGCGCATTTGCGTACCAACATTGAGAGAGAGAGAGGAGAGAGAGAGAAGGGAGAAGATAAAAGAGAGAAGAGAAGAGAGGAGAGAGAAGAGAGAAAGATATTTGCGAGTTGCATATGAACTCAGGGCCGGCCCGTAGCCCTGGCGTTATAGATGTTCGCCTAGGGCGCCAGATCTGTGGAGGTGCTGCGCTGACAGCTCTGGGAGGGAAAAAAAACATTTTTGGCCGTTGGGGCTCATCCTAATTTTCGGCCTTGATGTAACAATATTCATAATGAAGTAAATGTAACACCCTTTTCACCCCGGTTACACGTTTCATTTGCCCTGTACGATGGGCGCTGTAAGTGATGAAATTGGGGGATGTTGGCTTATCTGGCGCCCGCAGCTCACAGCCAAAGTGCGTGGGAGCGAGGGAGAGAGAGAGGGTGCACCGGTTCCGGCGCTGTTGTTATTAGCATCTGGTGCTAGCTGCTCTAACGGCTATAAGAAGAAGATGTTTCTACAATGATGTGGAGGGAGAGTCCTCTCCAGTCAGACTGAGAGGCTGATACTACAGCTCAGTGAGGTAAAGGACTCTGAGTGTTTAGATAGTTCACTTTAGTCTAAGTTCAAACGTTTTGATCACAATTTATGTAAACACATATTTCTAAGGCACTCCTTTATAATTATTGGGATAAACAGGTTTGAAATCATTCCAATGTATACTATAGGACAGTAACCAAAAACATCCTTTAAAACTGGAGAGATAAAAAAAATATGCATAAATAAATAAATGTTAAGGTAAAATAAGATATGAATGAACAACACAAATAAAATAAGTTACATTCATTTGTTATTGGCTATGGTAGGTTATTGGTTATGTTCACATACTTATTTGATTACATCCACTTGTCTAAGATGACAACAGAGACTTTCGACCCAAACCCAGCTGCTGACTTGTGAATGCAAGCAGCTAATCACAGACTCAACCAGAGAGAAAGTAGTAGGCCTACATCATCAGCTACCATGTCTGACAGAGAGGAAGACAGTGAGGAGAACAGTCAGGAGGGTAGTGATGACAGCTTGTAGGATTACTGGTCGTGCTAATGCATGCCCGGCGCCGTGGGAGGGCCAGGCCCTCCCATTTGACATTCCTGCCCTCCCCGAATAAACACGTTTTTGTATTATTTATACAAATAAAAAAATATATTTATTTTATTTTTTTAATTATAAATAAACTGTGAACTTTTATGCTACGATGTATGTGATGTCAGAACTAAAAAAAAATCGCAGGCGCCAGGCTACGTCAAATAAATGCATGTGTCTGTTGTGATTTGTGATTCGTCCCCATTTAGACCAATCACAGCGTCACACTCTGCCGCCTATTCTGGATTTGTTTATTGTGCATTCTGTAGACTCCCATTTCTGTTTGCATTACAAAATGGACATCAGAAATTGGCTTAAAAGGTCTAAGAATTTATTAAAACGAAATAGCGATGAAAGAACTGCAGCCGATGGTGCTGCTGGCGACCCTGCACCTGCCGTTGCAGCAGCGCGCCTTAATGTCACAAGCTTGACCTCGGCAAACCCCGGGCTGAGTTAGCGATGATCTGGGGTTAATAAACCCAACCAGGTGAAGCTGGATCGTTATCCAGGGAGATTGTTTTCAGGAAATAACCGCACTTTTGCCGGTCTGTTGAAGATTCGTTAAAAGCAGACGCAGCCTTGTGTCTTCATCTGATGCGGCTTTTACTGTCAAAGGTTTATGCGACTGGAAACACGCATTACAGACTGATAAAAGACTGCTAAGGCATGCCGTATCAAAAGAACACATTTCATCTGAGAGTGTGCGGAGAGAGAGACAGATACGAGAGGAAACAAATAAGGAAATTAGAACTTTGGTGCAGATCAGCTGCACGGAGCCGTTATTACGTGTCAGCTGTCGTTGATATTATAGCTTTTTTAGCTGTCAACCAACTCCCTCTCAGAGGTGACCACGATTCACTCCACAGCATGTCCGAGTGCAGTGCATCGGAACATAAACCATGCCCAAGGCGGGCTAAACAGCTCATCGACTCCGTCTCTACTATTTCTCTCCGAGTGCAGCGATGAGGAAGCTGCCATCCTTAACCAGTGTGCCTTGCTCGTGATTTACCAGTGTCTGTGCTGCCACGCACACAATGTTTCAAAGTGGTTTCTACGTTGCCCTTTATTTGTGTATGTTTGCGATAAGTGTGCGTCTTTACGCAATGCTGTTGGCCTTGCTGTTTGATATATATTGTGCCGCAGGCCCGCAGCACGTGACGGTTTTGTGGGCCCTCCCATGAAAATCATAGGCCCTCCCTTTAGATTTGTTCTGGCGCTGGGTCTGTGCTAATGTTGTCTTGTGTTCACCTCTGCATGTGTGTTCTGTGTTCACCTCTGCATGTGTGTTCTGTGTTCACCTCTGCATGTGTGTTCAGTGCTGTGTGTCTGGCAAATAAAGTCAAGCCCCCTCAAAAGTTACGGTTTATTTAATTTTAAGGATGAGCACCAAGCAACATCTCCAGGTGCTCCTTTGAGAACCAGGGCAAAAAAGTTATGTGCACCCCTGTTTATAAACATCTTAAAGTGCTGTCTAAAATCTAAAAGTGACTTTCAATACATAATTGACCTGCATTGAAGTCCTAATGTATGCACGCTGCTATGCCTAGTTGTTTTAAACAGCTATAGGCTGTGGCTCACTTATCTCAATGCAATGTAATAACTACTGTTTCTATTAAAGCGATATAAACAATCATGGCCACAACAGTACAGCGTGAGTAATCCTAGATGCCCAGTTTAAGCTTGGCCTTGTATGTGTCTCCAGGCCAGGGCAGGGCTTGCACTCTGGCTCCTATGAAGGACTCATTCTGCAGTGCAAGGAGACAGCAGTGGTGAGGTCCTTATCAGAGCCCCTGCACACTGAGCCTCTGCTCCGCTCCATCCGGACCCCTCATTGTGTGTGTGTGTGTGTGTGTGTGTGTGTGTGTGTGTGTGTGTGTGTGTGTGTGTGTGTGTGTGTGTGTGTGTGTGTGTGTGTGTGTGTGTGTGTGTGTGTGTGTGTGTGTGTGTGTTGGGGTGTGATTTGGAGTAGACTAGGACTTTTTTGACTCCATTTTCTTGTTGCTGAAATCTTTTTCTGGTTATGGTCTTATACTTGTACATAGCAAATACAACTTTAGAGCAGAGCTAACATTACCTGAATAGTATAATTAAACAATAAAGAAGGGATTGTATATCAAACTTAAAGATTTATAAACATTTGTTTTTGTACAGGAGATGGATTTTGAAGTGGCTTTAAATCTTAAATATTCATTCTGCTCATCCTAAAGTTAAACAGTTGCCAATTTGCTTAATACTGCATAGTATAAGACCATTCCATAATGGCAGCTGATTCAAGCTGGTCCAACTTCCTTTGGTTTAATCAGGGAGCATATTTAATTTTCACAATGATTTTGAGGTTTCATGCATTTCTTTCTTTCTTTGTCTTTTTCTCCCTACCCTTCTCTTTCTGTATACATGCTTTTATCTTCCCCCTCCCTGTGACTTCTTGCCTTCTCTGTCTCTTTCCGCATCCACCTTCTCTCCTTCCCTCTCCTCACCTTCAGTAGGGAGGAGGGAGTTCAGAGCTCGTGCGGCAGTGGAGGAGTGCTCCTCTCTTGCACTGACAAGCTGAACAGACGCACTGTGTTGGTTCGACCCGTCAGCAAGCAAGAATCTTTCAGCCACTTCTCTGGCTTTTTCCCTCCTGTAAGAATGTAGCCCTTCTCCTTTTTAGTTGACTCTGCTTAAACTCCATTAACAGTGGCTAAAATAATGATGTGTGCTTCTCAGAGAGGTTTCAGAAGCCAGTTATTTAACTTGGTTTAAACAATTAGGATTTTGCTGTGGAATGTTTTAATTATATTATTGGTAAAATCACAAATTAAACAGTCATACATACATACTGCTGCAAAGGACACAACCTAAATGGATTATAACTATATCTCACACTTCTAAATTTGAATAGAGCATTCCAAAAGGGTGCAGATTTTATGATAATTTCCAGTTGATAAATGACTTTACCAACATTTAACTGTTACCGGATGTTTTTGCAGACTTTCTTTTAATCATGCAACAGTTGGAGATGATTTGCTTTTACTGAATGGGTAGTTAAGTGATTATCCCCCTCTTATTGCTTCCCAAATAAAACATAAGATTGGTAATCTTGCTAATCAGATCAATCTGAAGTAATTCAGCCGCAGGTTTCACTATATATATATATATATATATACATATATACATTACTTTTCATAGAGTTGGCTGATTTCAGGATCCAATCTTAATAGCAGAATATAAATAGATGTGCTCTTGAACGCTTGTTTAGCTAGTAGCTTGAGCTTCAGCTTGAGATGTTTATGAAAACACAGACGGTTGTTTCTTGTTGTTGAGGTTAAGTGTTTTCCTTTAAAAAGAGCACTGTTTAAAGTAAATGCCATGAGGCCCAATTTTTGGAATAAAGATTATAAATCAGCCATTATTAACCAAAAGAAGTTTTGATCCAACAGTGTGAATCTAGAGTGAAGTTATTTTGTACAGGATTTACCCCTATCAAATAAATCAGCTGAGAAAGAACAGCATAGTGTTTGTGTCTGCTATCGCTCTGTGTAATGATAACTATCATCAGTGCTATTTGTCTGTCTGACCGCTGGCCAGACTGCAGCCAAGGTCCTGGAGGTCTCTCACCAGCAGCACGGCTTCCTGTCCATCACCTACACCCAGGCTGTCACCAAAAATGTCCGTCACAAACTCACAACCCGGCCGGAGAGACCCCCACGCAGCGGTGCTACCACCAGCAGTCAGCGGCTGACCTCTGACCCCCTGGCAGACAGCTCCCCCCAGTACCTGAGAGAGATCCTGCTGACAGCTCAGCCCTTCGACGTGGTGCTGTCCTGCCCCTTGCTGGCTACTGTAGCGGGGGTGTTCCAGGTACACGCACATTGTATTGTCAGTTCCTATTACTGTGTGCTATGCAGGCTTGAGCCTTGTCATCCACATATATGTTTTTTCATTTTTCAAGTGTGCATGAATAAATGTCAATATTTAAATACATTTTGGATAATAATTGCACTAATTTGGTCAATCTTGTAATATACAGCAAGTTAGTTTAAAGTCTCAGTCAACAATTATATGCAATTTAAAGGTGACTCCTTCATTTATTCATTTGTTTTGTCATTTTAACCAGCCATTAAGACAACAAAACGTAATGATAAGATGTTTTGTATTTCATAATTAAATATATTTTACTGGATGTCTTTTCAGGCTACGGTGCCCAGACGCTACAGAGAGCGTGGAAAGACAGCTGGTCAACCAATGAGAATCCACACTCTGAACTCTCGGAGTTTACCCCTGATGTACATCAACACCTCCGTGATCAGGGTCTTCTGTCCCAGTGCACGAGAAAAACACACAGCATCAGGTTAGAGAACTACTTTTCTCTTTTGAAAGCACATTTGTGTTTTCAAACGGAAAACAACAGGCTATGATTTAGATTCTGTAAGTCTGTGGTGCGTGTATGAAGGTCTCTGTCATGGCCGCCCAGACAAAGCAAAGACACCACATTAGACAGTTGCAAAGACAAATAGTTGTGGTTCCAAAGAACCAACCACAGTTATTTACACTCCTACAAATATAATGCAATGTCATATTGTCATAGATCGATGTTATGTCTGCTGGTAGTAATGACTTATAGTGGTAAGAGTGTGTGTGTGCGTGCGTGTGTGTGTGTGTGTGTGTGTGTGTGTGTGTGTGTGTGTGTGTGTGTGTGTGTGTGTGTGTGTGTGTGTGTGTGTGTGTGTGTGCGTGTGTGTGTGTGTGCACGCGTGTGTGTGTGTGTGTGTGTGTGTCATCATCATGCCCTACTGTATATGTACTTGTGTATATCGTGTGCTTAGTGTGTATTCACCTTTGTTTAAGCTTTGTATTTGCATAAAGGATATTTCTGTGTCTATATCCATATTTACATTATGATTGTATTTGATTGTGTGTCCCATTAGATCCTCAGATGAAAAAAGAAGACACTCTGGTGTTGAAGCTGGGCTCCCTCAGCATGGCCCCCCAGGCGGACAACCCCCTGACCCGCACAGTGCTGCGGAAAGACATCTACCAGTAAGAACAGCTCTCCTCCTCCTACCCACTCTCGGCTCAAATCACACTGTATGGTAGATACTATATGGTAGGAACAAATCCTGTTTAATACAAAAGCAATTATAGTCCACCATGTGTGGCTTTGATTCAATCAAACTTTTTATTTCATTTTAAGTATAACATTAAAATGTTATGAAATACATAGTATAATCAGTCACATGTTAGTTTTGTTAAGCAAATCAGTACATATTTTACATGCTGAATAATTTAACCCAAACATAAAAGAACATAGTCTTGATTTAAACCTTTGACATGATCCTTACGTAACGTCCACACGGTTCCGTCGCGTGCTTCAACGGAGACGCTTCCCATTCACTTTGAATGTGGTGACGTCAGTCTTTGCCGAACTGCATTGTGGTTCCGTCGCGTCGCTTTGCCTCCGTTGCTCGCTTCGAAAGTTGAGAAAGTTCAACTTTTCAAACATCGACGGAAGCGCCAACCAATCAAATCATATGCCAGTACAAGCGCTAGCCAATCAAACCGTGTGCTTGTGTGTCCGGGGCGGGAGATTAATGTGATTGGTTGTTGGTCGCGCGCCAGACACGCCCACCGGCAAGCTTCAACGCCACGGAACCGTGTGGACGTACCGTTACTCTTCTCTTTACACACACTTTCAGCTCCTACACCTCTTCTGTTGATATACAGTATCACTCTCCATATGGTTGTGAGGCAAGTGTTTTGGTGAATGTGTGTTCAGATGTGCATGGTGCACTTCTGTGTCCTCATGATGAGAAGTTTTCAGGAGCAAGTGACAGCGCCACATAGTGGTTAAGCTGCCCTAGCAGTGACAGAGCAATGAGTGACACCTTGGGGGTCTGCCGGGCCCTCCAGCTGAAACACAAGACTGTTGACACAAGCCCCCCCATGCCATATGGATCAAAGCAACTAGGCAGGGAAAATCTGGAGGGAAATAGCTCTGTACAAAACATTTCCCTGCTATAGGCAGCTTAAAGAATCTGGATTGTGTCATAGCTGCCTCAAAACCGCAGCCCCACAGCTTGTGTGTGTGCGAGAGAGAGAGCAGTTGTGTGAATGGGCAGATATGGAGCTGGCAAACACACGTAATGGGGAGATAAAAGTGGTGCCAAATGCTTTGTACAGCTGCGAGTGAGATGTGGGCTGACACAAGACGTGAAGTGGAGAAAAAAAGAGGTGGCCAAACAAAAGGAGAGGAGAGGCCACTTTAGGCTTCATTTCTGCTGCAGTTGGTGGAAGAGTCACATGTGGGGGGGGGGGGGGGGTGCTGCCTGACATCTGTAACCATCAAGGCATTCTGTCCTACGTGGTCCACAGTTTTTCCACAGAAGATCTATCTCCTTCACAGTGTCTTGTTTGTTTTCTTTCATGGATCGGAGTAAACATGTTGTTGATCAGTAACCGTAGCAACTGTTCTGTAGGGACTTTTGGGGATATGTTTTTTATCCTCTCGAAAACTACACCATCTAATGTACTAAAATGTTTTGCTACAAGTTATTACAGCTAATGAGTAGTAACTACTCTGTTTCCATGAAAACTGGGCCTATATTTATTTTGTTGACATGTTGGCCATGTTATCATCATGTCAAATGATAAATGACGATCTTGCGGGCATGGAAAATGATCTGGAGTTTTTCTGAGACTTTCAACCCAAAAAACAGTTGAAACAGCCGTGCAATTTTACCCCATATTGGCTAGTAATGTTGTGCCTGTGGTAGTGAGAGGATTGGTGGCTGTGTGGCTGTGGTGCCCACATCTGCTCCTACACAGAGATCGCTTTGCATGCCCTGCCTTAGCACAAACATGCTACCATAGGCCCTCCATATGGCCATTCAAAACACAGAGTCTGGTACACATGCACTCGCAAACAATATGGTGTCTTCATTCAGTCATGCATACAAAAACATATTCTAACTATGCACAGCAAAATACACATACATGCTCTGTCACAAACACTAGCAGCAGGCATGGCTGTGTGTACAAACACACCCATATTCACTTAGCCTCTACACACAGAAGCCAAGAGCCACCACTTCCCTCTCTGCAGTGAAACCCAGGTATTATGTCAAACCACTCTCTGTGTTCATTCTTCCATGTGTAACCGTGCATTATCCTCACCACCTACCCTGTTCACATCGGCCCTCCAATTTAGGACCATCTCACTTCTGACTCACGTGATTGATAACCCTGAGATCAGGACCTTGTTGACATACACTGTTACGTGCTTGATCTGTGCTGAATTATATTGTGTTTGCTCCCCCAAGTCGTGTAGAGAAAGTCAAAGTCTGTAATCATGTAAACCAATGTGTGTTTACAATCTATAATCAACTGTGGCTATAGCAAGAAATATGTCCATAAGGGCCGGTAGCCATTTGCTCGGTTCTGTTTAAAGCCCACCACTAATTACATCCGCTGTCATAATTGACTGACTGATCTAAGCAGCAATGGTGTTTTTGTCTACTGTACATGAAATGATTGCCTCACAAGGTCTTAAAGCAGGATTTACTGTAATGACACCCTGTGAGAGAAGATGCTAAAATAGCGAGTACGTGTAAACATCCTGACAGAGCATGTCTTGATACTGGTCCACTAACACTTATTCTGACACACCTGCTTCAGCTTCCCTTACAGCCTCTACATTTGCAGGCTACAGTGTGTATTTTCATTTAGAATTGATAGATTTCCTCAAAGAAGGTAAAATAAACCTGTTTGACTATAAAACTGTGTAGAGCTAGTTGACATGCACCGTGTCATTTGGTAACAATTACCACTGTTTCGTTTGATGTTGAAACTGTTTCCCTGAAGGAGTAGGTCCCCAGCGGCTTCTTCACTAAGCAGGAATTATGACACAGATAGGCTTCCCCTGTTTCTCCCTCTCCATATTCCACCACTGCCTCTCAAGGCCACTGTCAATTTACACAGCTGAAATCATTTTCCTGTCTTGAAAAAGTGTTTCCAAGTACTGGGCCCCGGCCTGGATAATGTCCAGCATGCATTCAGCCCTGACTTTCTTGTGGTTGTGCATGTCACAGATCTTTTACTCCATACTCCTATTTTCTCTCATCCTCCCCGTTTCTCTTATTTTTACAATGAGATTTTTTCACTTTTGGAACACTTCATTTAGAGCTTCTTGTATGGGTGGATTGGGACCTCTCTTTCCAGAACCATGTGGAGATTGAGTTTTCCGGTTTAAGGGCATGGAGACACATGTTAGAGTGTCTAGGGTTAAAACATAAGCTTCCAAATATTTGAATTATCAATGTGTGTGTGTGTGTGTTGTGTGTGTGTGTGTTTGTGTGTGTGTGTGTGTGTGGTGTGTGTGTGTGTGTGTGTGTGTGTGTGTGTGGTGTGTGTGTGTGTGTGTGTGTGTGTGTGTGTGTGTGTGTGTGTGTGTGTGTGTGTGTGTGTGTGTGTGTGTGTGTGTGTGTGTGTGTTAGTGTACACTCCTGCGTTTCTACGGTAATGGCAGACATGGCTGCTGTGGCAGTTGTGATGCAGAAACCAAGTCAACATGATCAGTATCAAGGCCTCTGTCTCTTTCTCCGCCTCCTGCAGTGTTCCTCTCTTTCCAAAGTATGTCTGCTCTTTTTTTTGCCCATTACTACGTTTTATTCTCCCTACTTTCTTTGTGTCTGTCGTTTGTATCCCACTACTCCAACATATGACACCGAGCTATACCCACATCAGCAACTTCTCATTAGGGCCCGAGCACGAGAGCGCTAGGACCCAACGGCATCCTAGCACGAAGTGCGAGGAACCTATTGTTATCCAAGGATTTTTTCTTCTTCCTGCGCTTTAAACCTGTTTTTGAGGGCTTTACGACGCTTCAAAAGTTGTATAATTTTGCACGGACGCCAGGTCCGGTGAACATTTTTACATTCTGGAGTCAATGGGTTCAAATTGTCCAACATGCTCGCTAGCGCCACCTATATGTAAATAATTTGGGAAAAAATTAACATAGTCACACCGTAAGTCCGTTTGACTTGAGATTTTGCACACTTATCCGGGGGGACCTACTCTACATTTGGTCCTCTTGAACCTCTAAGCTCCGCCTACTTTGATTTTGATTTTGATTAGCATAATGTTCCAAACAGTGAAATATTCACTTACATTTCAATGTTTAGTTTTTCGACACCAAACTTAGTATACTGCATCGTTGGAGGGTCAGACACATTACCTTAGGAGATGAGCATGTTCAGTCAATAAATATGGCCGCCATTAATCAAAACGTATTCGCAAAAAGGCGGGGCTTAGAAATAAATGCTCATAACTCATCAACAATGTATCCAAACATCACAGATTTTGGTGGATAGGTTCAGTCTGTCTTGGGGAATACGCATACCATTTTCATTTTGGACTATAGGGGGCGCCAAAAACAGCACAAATGTATAACTCAAGAACGCACGGACGAAATAAAAAAAAAATGTTTAGACATACTTTGGGGGTGAGTATGAACTGAGATTCAAAGTGTCGCAACAAATGACCAGGGTTGGGTTTTAACGGAATACATATAACGGCGTTACGTAATCAGAATACAAAAATCAAGTAACTGTATTCAGCTGGCGTTACATTTGAAAAACGAGTAATCTGATTACAGTTACTTTCGTAAACCTGAAGTGAATACATTTTGGATTACTTATTGGAATTATTGGTGGAAAGATTTCCTCACAACATTTAATATTCATTACTAAAGGTACAGCCGAATCATCACAGCCAACAAAACCTATTACCGCCGCAGATGGACCAAAAAAGCGTTTGAAAAAAAATCGCGGGTCCGCTCGCTCAGTGAAACGATAACAGCGAAACATGGAGGAACACAAGTCTGCGTTTAAATCGCGTGTGAGTGTATATATAGGTGTGTGTGGTTAAAACACATCAGCCTGCGGTCGCTCTTTCTTTAGCCTTACTAATGATTATTTCTGAAGGTAAACACAGTGAAGGCGGTGCGTGAAAGGTGGTGTGTGAAAGGTGGTGCGTGAAAGGCACTGCGCGCTCCTCTTCTCAGAGGCTGAGTTAACCCTCCCGCTGCCTCCTGGCGCTGCATAGATTTCATGAAGTGAAGGAGGTGTTCCTTCTAGAAAACAGCTGCGGGCAGCAGATACTGTGAGAGTCACAGACATGAATACATAGATCAAGGCAGACTGGTGCACACACTCTCCTGTTTTGCCAATCCGGTGCTTGAACAAATATAGCTCTACACCCCTGGCCGTAATGTCCTTAAAATTAAGTCCGAGTTCGACATTTTAATTCATGTCCTGCCAACACTGGCAGGACAGAAGGCGACACGCCCGTTCTAAGCCGTGTCCCTCACTCCTCACATCCCAAGCTGCATCCCCAAAAAGTGTAATATGTTGTTACATCGTTTCAGATGTGATGTTTCAGTTGTGCTCTTGATAAGCCATTAAAACAGTAAAAACACGTTCAGTTTCCTTTTGCTTTTTGTGTCTCCTGTTCACCAAAACATACCATCTGTGAAGGAAAAAGAAAGTAATCCAAAAGTAATCTAAAAGTAATCTGATTACGTTACTTTTTTAAGACACGTAACTGTAACTGTATTCGGATTACTTTCAGAGCCATGTAATCAGTAATCAGTAACTGATTACATTTACAAAGTAACCCTCCCAACCCTGCAAATGACAAATGTGGGCATGACCTATACATTCTTTTTGAATTGCGATGCGCTTAAATGAGCTTCGGACGCAAAACTTGGGACACACGTCACACCTACACACACAAACCCACACCTACACAATGTACAACACACACATACACTCTACAAAACACACCTACACATTGTATAACAAACACAAACAGCTCCTGTCCAGATTGTCCAACTACTGTCACAACTGGATGAATGTGAAGTATTGTGTTAAAGGAGGATGAAAGCGTAATTAAGGAGCACTATTGGAGCGACTTTGATGGTTATTGGACTCAGGATTCATTCATTTGGATTCCCGCTGTATGAAGAAATGAAAGGACGGCGCAAGTGGAAACAATTCACAAAGGGATTTATCTGTTTAAAACACATGCTCAAAGTAAGCCGGATTTTGCCGATGTTTTTATGTGGATTAAAAAGTCGTAAATAATCTACAAAATGGAGGAGACCGATCTGATCGGAGCAACTGACAAATAATCCAACTGAAACCGGCATGGACAATGACTATGTTTTAAAAATGCGCTTATCCAGAAAAGACTGGTTTGGACACTTTATGGCAGAAGAAACATTTCTATTAAAGAAATAATTATACATTTCTGTCTTTTTATGCCTTTAAGCTACTAACTTTAATTTTTATAAAAATTAATTAGTCAATTATTGTTTATATTTTATTGTAATGTAGAGACAAGGCTTTTAGTGACAATCATGTATTGCCTTACAATTATATGTAATAAAAAAAAACCTGGGGCGCGCCCCCCAGGTTGGGAACCACTGTCCTAAAGCCTATACAAATAAAGTGTGACATGTAGGCCTGTTACATATATTATTGAGCGATATATATTATACACACTGTTCTGCTTTCTGCACTGACCTCAGCAGCTGTTCTCACTGTAACATCGCGTCACAATGAAAGCAGTTGTATTTAAAAAAAATAGCCTGACATCCAGGGGACATGTGATTAGTGAGTAAACAAACGGTAAAGGGCAGAACGTCTGATGCACATTTGATCATCTCAAATAACTTATAATCACAACGGGAACAGTTTGCAGAGCTGTGCTTCGTTTGACAGAAGTCCAGCCATGCGTCACGCCTCTTTCAAACATCACTGTTGGCTGAAATCGTCTCAGGAGAATACTTCAGTGTACCCTCGGTTATAGCTCCTCCAGAGACACTCCTCTCTCCTCTCTCCTCTCTCCTCTCTCCTCTGCATCAGTGTACCCTCTGTTATAGCTCCTCCAGAGAGACTCCTCTCTCCTCTCTCCTCTCTCCTCTCTCCTCTCTCCTCTCTCCTCTCTCCTCTCTCCTCTCCTCTCTCTCTCTCCTCTCTCCTCTCTCCTCTCTCCTCTCTCCTCTGCATCAGTGTACCCTCAGTTATAGCTCCTCCAGAGAGACTCCTCTCTCCTCTCTCCTCTCTCCTCTGCATCAGTGTACCCTCAGTTATAGCTCCTCCAGAGAGACTCCTCTCTCCTCTCTCCTCTCTCCTCTGCATCAGTGGACCCTCAGTTACTGCTCCTCCAGAGAGACTCCTCGATAATCGATCCTCGACGACCCTTTAGAGACATTTGCTTTCCTTCGAGACGGCGCGCCGACATCCGTTTCCGGGTCGCTGCCGGAGGACCTGGGAGTGGGACGCGAAAATTATAGAAATGACAAATGGCTCATTTCGGAGGACTCGTGCGCGTCTGCTTGACGCCGGGACGACCGGCTGCCCTCCCCGACAGGCGCACGGACGCGAGGGCCCACTCATCACTGCGCGCACATCTGTGACCGCAGTTTTAATTATCCTTATTTTCTCCAAATGTTTCGATTTCTGTATATATATTTTTTTTATTCAATCTCTTTTTCTGATCAACATATCTGTGCACTCCATCCTTCCTTATCTGACCGTTCATTTCTTCTTTGCCCAGTCCTTCTCATGTTTTCCTTCCCTCATTTTCTTTTCTTATGTTTAAGTGTATTGTCTCTTCCTCTATTTGTCATTTCCTTTCATGCCCTGTTAACCTCCTCTTCCACATCATCACTTTCCTTCTATCCTTTTGCTTGTGCAGGCTCTTTTTATTGTTATGTCTAAACAGCTCTTTTTCATCCATCCATCCATCCATGACTTTCCACTCTTGCTCACCTTCTGCTGCCCTTTTATCCCACCATGTCTCTTTTTTTACATATTTTTCTTTCTGTCTCCATGGGTATTTGTTATTTCCTTCCTGTCTCACTTTTCCTCTCTCTTGCTCTAGTGTTGGTTAGACTGGTCCCCGTCCCAGCACATTGTGGTCAGTAAGCAAGCCCCTTATTGCTGAACGGCTGCCTGGCTAAGCCCACATATATGTCCTAATAAGTGGTTGTGATGGGGATCTCCCCTCCGTGGATAAACAGAGGCTGCTGAAGCCAGGACCCTGCCTGTTACCAATAAAACTCTCTGGCACCGGTTATATGCACCCTTCTCCTCTAGTAACATCCTAGTGTAGTGTGTGGATACCAGTGAAGTTTATTACTCTTTTTATACTACCTGAGCAGATGTGTTTGCCTTCTAGATGAATCCATATGTTTACAATATTCATAAACAGAATCAAAAAGAAGTGTTTCTGCTACCGCTCCTGCATTCTCCAGATCCTTCAAGAGACGATCTAGAAAGTGAAAACAGAACAAATATCCTTTGATTTTTGTTTTGTCCAAATGTGCACTTGAACATGGCACAACAACTGCCCTTTGACAGTGCTTGGCTGTATCTACATTAATAATTCATCATTCAGCACACCGGGGGAAGAGCACATTTGGTTGGTAAAACATTTGATGCATCATGAGTTAACATCTTTTATTTTTCCTTTTAAAATGAATTGAAGAGAATAAATAAGAACATGTTGACAGTGTGTTGCTGCATGAGGCCTTCTGGCTACCAAACTATGCATTAACTAACTAACTGTTTGTCTTACATTTACACATTTGCGTATTTAGTTCAGTCTTCCTGACAAATCATTGTAAACTTGGCATACTATAAACATACAAGCTGATAGGAAGTTAACCAAATAAGTGGTAACTGTGGTTAACCTTCGCTCTGTATCTAATTGTAGATTTTAATGTACTCAGTGATCAAAAAGACAATGATGCCTTTTCACAAATGTAACTTCAAATCTTCTTTTCTTTTGCATTTTTTTGAACTCTCAGCTGGTCCTTCTTGTCTTACTCCTCATCTTTCTTTTCCTCATAAAACCCAGAGTTCCCAGCAAATGAATCATTAGACGCTACAGTGCAAACTTGCCTCATCTCCCACTTTAGTCGACTGCCAAGTGCCCCATTTCTCCATTTGTTTACACCAGAAAAAAGGGCTCCGGCTTTGCTTTTCTGCCGCGGCGGAGCAGAGGACCTGCTCAGGCCACACACAGTGACAATGTAGGATCTACACTTATATACAGTACACTGATTTAGGAGTTGCTTTAAAAAGTCCTTTGGCTTCAGAGCAGGTTTAATGAAATACTACTTTCAGAGGCAATGATTGCAATAATCGTTATATCTGTATCGCCAGCATAAATAATGCTTTTGTGGGATCTTTTTAATCTACCACTGCAGAGCAGCTTAAATTATGAGCATCAAATGTGTTGATGCACCAAAATGACGTTTTGTAATAGTAGTGTTGAAAGAATTGATGTTGTAAAGCGTCTCAGTTACTCCCTGCTGGCATAGTGTGTTGCTACTCAATGCTTTGAGTATGCAGTGCGGCATTTTAGAACAGTGAAGTGTCTGTGGGGATTACCCAGCCAGACATGGGCCATTACAATCAAAGTTCCCTTTATCTATTTTGGTCTCAACTTCCAGCCTTAAAAATATAATCAGAGGATCTAAAGCGCTCGTCTCAACTCTTACTATTCTAAATGGTGTTTTTGTGAAAATATGCCAGTGTCATTAACACACTGTGGGCAAAACCAATCCAAGTTGGTAAATCTCTTCAGATCTTTTAGTTGGTTCGTGTGAGAATATTGCTTTATGTGTAGCAATCATTTTGATATGACTGTATCTCAAAGTCATTTAGTTGTGTTGTGTTTAATCCATGTCCAGGTATCATAAAGTTATTCAGTTGTACCTATAAGCTTTTAGAGCACAGTAGGCAGAATGGCACTGAAAAAAGAACAGCAACAGAGACACCCAGCAGAGGTAAAGTGGCTAACAAGGATGTTGTCAACAAGAATTGCTCTGAAGGCTTCTGAATGGCGCGGATCATTTGTGTTTGCTCTGTTTGAACCAGGCTGAGGAAAGAGACGATCAGAGCTACACCTTTCTTTGTGAACTGTAAATCCTTCAGCTGCGCTTGTTTCTCTCCCTCTCTTTTAACCCTGTCTTCCTCTCTCTCACTTTGGATGTAATCCATGTTTCCCTTCTGTTCTACAGAGAAAGAATATAAAATAAGCAAGAATTGGAGGGTCAGCCAGAATAAACATCGTTTTTTTCTCAGTCCAGAAAATGAAACACCTGGTGCTGGTAAACTCAGAGGACATATTTCACATCTCCTTGACACTCAGGATTAATGCAACATCAAATTGTTTTAAGAATGGGGACAGCCGCTACCCAGAGTAAATCATAAGCCTCCTTTTATTAAAGTTTGCTCTAGAATTTATGTTTTGAATCCGACAGGATAGCTTCAGCAGAGCCAACAGATGCCTGGGAGTTAGTGTGCTCATGTTGCCTCATGCAGGCAGGAAGTTTACACTCAGCCACTGAAAAGTGCCTTGGCTTTGAGGTGTAGTATTTTCCCCTTAACCTTTCTTTCCTTTTTGATAAAGTGATATCTGGCGTTCTTTATACTGGGAACCAGTGTGGAAGATTGATTTATCTGTGTCCCAGATGATCCAGAGAACATATCATATGACGATCAAGCTGATTCTCTCACAGTAGGGAAAATGATGTTTGTCTTTACAGCCATTAGAAAAAGAGAAAGACTTTTTGTGGAGCTAATGTTACAAGACCAAGACACAGGAAACTAGATGGATGTTAGTGGATTTGATCTTTGCTCTGTGAACTGGAGTACCTGACTGCTTTGTTCAATCAAGTCAACCACTCTGTATATGGCCATCCGTCTTTTAGGAGAGCACTCCACGCTTTCCAGGGTGACCACCAGCAGTACCTCTTTCTGTCTGACCAGAGGCCCTCCAACAGATTTATGATAAGTCCATTTGCAACTGAATAAAGTCATTGATTTATTGCTGTATCTATTAACCTATATATCATAATGTATCCTTTATCATCCCTCTGTCTGTCCATTGGAGAGCCTTTGACCGCAGCGCTGCACTCTGTTGATCTGGCAGTGTGTTGTGCTGTATATGAGTGCTGAGCTGTATACAGGCTCTTGTGTTCTGTGTTGTGGTGTCTAGTGACTTCTGTGTACAGCCTGCGGTTCATTCCATAAATATCTGTGGCCTCTGTGATGTTATTCTCAGGCCCTCTGCTCTGTGAGAATATTGCACCACAACACTTGTATTCCTCAGCCTGCAGTTAGAGGTTTAGGGGGATTAGGAGGGAGAGACCCCGGCCTGGCCCTGCTGTACATTTGTATGACCATTGTATGCATATGATCTCGAAGGTAATGTGCAGAGAAAGTGGAGAAGAGAGAAAGAAGAGGGTATTAGGACTCACCACACGGGACTCAAACAACTAAACCACAACTTATTTTCCTGCTCTTTTTTGGCACAAAGTGGAGGGGCTATTGGAAAGGCCTTGATGATGACAGTTTGATCCAACCTGAAATATCTTCATAGCTTTTGTATAACCATGTCATTTGATATGGTAAGTTCTCGTCTAAGGCAGCGGTTTTCAAAGTGTGATGTGCGCCTCCCCGGGGGAGCCAGAGAGCTTCAGGGGAGGTGCAGCGTGAGAAAAAAATAACGAGAATTTCAGATAGTAGGCCCTGGGTATTTGCGGTCTACACTGACAGAGAAGAGACTGTCAGTTTGGCTGTACTCAGCATTGAATCAAAACGCACTACAGCTGTTGATCTTAATCAGTTTGTGAGGCGTTTTGCTGAACAACATGGTAATCGCCGCATTCAGCTGTAATAGGCATGCCGACTTGATGCTCTGCTCACGGGTGACTCGATGAGCACATCAAACTGTTAAGATGATGACCTTACGTGTGTAAATATATTTTTTTCTTTGAGGGGGTCTGCCCCCAAAAAAACTGTTTTAAGTCCTGAGAAAGTCAAATAAGACGGTGTGTAAAACTACACTGCCCAGCCAAAAAAAAGTAACCACTTTGATTTAACTAGGCCAGTAGGTAAGGGCTTTCCACTGGGTAATAATACCCCTGCATTATAGCAACAACAACAACAACAATAATAATAATAATAATAATTGGGAGGGGGGGCGCGGCTGTTCTTATGTTCTCTGAGGGGAGGCTCACCTTCCCATACTTTGAAAACCCCTGGTCTAAAGAGAAGAGATTTTAGATATTTTAAGAACACCGGGTTCCTTAAGACACAACTAGATCAACGAGACTATACGTTTATTTAAAAGATAATCTTCCTAAAAGGAAAAACCCATTCAATTAATTAAACAGCTCAACCTTTTTATGTAGCATGGTCACCTCCACCATCCACCTATAAGTGGCTCTGCCCATTTTCATTCTCATCAGAAGATATGCCCTTAGCGATTTGGTCACAATACGGGCCTGGCACCACCCAACTACAATATAATTCATTAAGTGTATAATTCTTACATCCAATCTTTTCACGTGTTTGTCTTTTTCAATGCTAAGCTGAATCACCCACAGCTCGTTTTTTCTTTCTCTCCCCCTTTAACATCTATCAGTGCATTGCTGTTGACAGCATTGTGTAGTTCTGCATTGCTCGTTCAGACAGAACTTCCCGGAAAGCGCTCTCATGTTTTGGCATGCTGCTGTCAGTCAGGTGGGGGTGCGTGCTGACAGAGGCGAGGGGGATCACCACTCAGCTGTCCTGCTCTCATAGAGGGCCTGGTCCAGAGGTTGACCACCGGGCCACAGGCCTCATTGATTGTGCCTGCATGTGTGTGTGAGTGTGTGTCATCCTGAAGCAGGAAGCAAAGGTTCTAGGAATACACCCTACCATCTACCTAGGAAGCTCTGTCCTCCACTGCAGCATGCGATACACACATTCTACCGGTTTCACCCTGCCTGTGTGTTGTGGTGTGTGTGTGTGTGTGTGTGTGTGTGTGTGTGTGTGTGTGTGTGTGTGTGTGTGTGTGTGTGTGTGTGTGTGTGTGTGTGTGTGTGTGTGTGTGTGTGTGTGTGTGTGTGTGTGTGTGTGTGTGTGTGTGTGTGTGTGTGTGAATTGTGAATGCATATGTTTTGTGTATGTGTCGATGTGTGTAGTCAAACCCCAGCCTTGTGCATTGATGTGTTTTAGTTCCTTTTCTCCCGGCTCATGACATGTTGATGTTCTGGCATCCTGTGTGGCGGTGTCACTGTCAGACAGTCACACAGCAACAGAGCCAGGTGGACTGTCGGGGGGATTCAGAAATACTTTATTGATGGTCAGCGTCTCCATTTTCTCTAGTTTATTTGTTATAGGATTTACAATAGAAATCGCTGATCCATGTGTAGATATGTGTTTTTTGCAGTGAGAGCAGTGAGAATGTATGCCTAGTTAAAATTAAATGTTGTTACGCTTTTCAGCACTTTCGTTTCTTGGTTTCTTTGAAGGCAAAAGAGCAACCTTTAAGTTGATCTTCTGTACATATTGTATGTTCATATATCCTGTGTGTATTTCTGTAGGCATGTGTCCATGTATATCTTGCGTGTTATTTTGATTGTCTGTGTGTTCAGTAGTCTCCAGCCAAGCAGCAGTTATCAGTAGGCTACTCAGTAGAACATCAGACCAGAGCAGAAGCAATTAGAGGGTTTAGTGAGAGTGAAAAAAAAAAAAAAAAAAGTCAACCTCAAGAGAGAAGGAATGTGCAGATGCTTTCAAATGTCCATGTGTGAAGCCACAAGCTCTTCTGTGGCTCCGGGAAGCCAATGTGAAACTAGTGGCGTAATTGCCTAATGTTTGTGTAATAAGAGGCACATTACAACCCCAGGAGGCCCAACCAGACATGAAAGAACCAGCGGCAGGCACTAAAGTGGACTCTGAACGCTCTTCCTCCTGGTCTTAACCATTTGTTTCTACTTGGTCTGGCTACATTTCAGATAGCTCATTTAGTGTACAGTATACTATCAACATATTATGTTTGATTAGACCCTTAACATTCATATGTTCACTGTTGTTCTGCCACTCTTATCACAACAATAACTTTTGTGGGTATTGAGTTTCCTCTGGTTTGATTTAGCCAACATGGGGCAGTGACTTATTAACAATGGTTATTTATACCCCTGTAGTATGGTGTAATTTATCTAGCAGTGCCGCCAGGACCTTCAAGGTATTCAGAGAATACCCTGAAACACTCAGATAAAACAAACAAAAAATTGATTTAATTATATAAATAACATTTTACAAAATGTAAATAAAATGAATAAATTGGAATCGTATCTGTGTTGTTGATCTGTAATATTACAGTGTTACGTTGATTTGTTTGTTTTTCTCGGACCATGCACTACGCATTTGAGTGGTTTTGTGTTAGAAAAAAAATGCAACCAATCAGATATTTTTCTGGGTCTCTGGGTAGAATATCCTTCAACTAAGGTATTCTATATCCTTGATAGAATGCCCTGGCCCTTACACGGAATGAGAGCGTACGTTTGGATTGACAGTTTGATCAACCAATCATATATTGATTTGTAGCCAATGGGCGTATTCTTTCAGAGTTTCCCTCGGTTCCAGGGGGCTCTAGAACAGTAGTTCTCAACTGGTGGGTCACGACCCGTTTGGAGTGGGTCGCAGATGTATGAGTGAAGAAAAACTTTTATTTTGAAGGCCGATTTTCTATCGCTCTGCATGCAGTAGGCGTTGGACTGGAAGTACCGGAGACCATAAACGGTGTTGAAAACTTCTGTCACGTAGTGATCATCTTCTCAATAAAACATATTTTCTGATGTTTTTTCGAGTCTTCTGGCCAATCAGAATCAAGATAGTTGCCGGAAGTCCCCACGGAGAATAACTTTGCGGTAGAACTATTCTTTATACATCCATGGGTACAGCTTCAGATACAAACTAGAGAATGCAATTCCTGAAGAGATTGCTAGTGGGAATGCTTTATGCTGAAAAGCTGACGCTAAACTGCTATGCTGAAATGTAATGTGTAAGAAGAAAGTGAATCATTTAGATTGAAATGAAATGTGTAAGAAGAAAGTGAAGAATTTAGATTGAAATGATACATGAACACTGGGGGCTTGAATGTGTGATGAGAGAAGAAAAGAAAGTAAAAAGGTTTGGAAAAGCAGCAGAATATTTGAACCGCAAACTTCTGAACTAAGTTGATGGCGAATGATCTGTCGCTATGGCAACGGCATTTGATGACACCCCATAATACGCTTAGATGCGTTGATGGCTGCATTGTTACCAAACCTGTGAAGTCTTGGGCTGTTTGGAGTATTTTCACTGAAGTTATGAGAAAACCGTGTTTCAAGGCGAGCATTTTGTTGCTATGGTAACGGCATTTGAAGAAATCTCAAAACTGTCCCGTAGATGTCTTCAAGGCTGGACTGTTAGCATACATGTGAAGTTTGAGCACTTTTTGAACATTTTCATAGGAGTTATAGCGACATCATGTTTTATGGCGAGGGATGCGTTTCCATGGAAACGGCATATGGTGAGATCTCAGATTTGGCGTAGAGCTGTTGAGGCATGGACCGGTGATATACAAGTGAAGATTGGGGGACGATTGGACCGTGTCGATTGGACTTACAGCCACATCGTGTTTCATGGCGAGTGGTCTGTCGCCATGGCAACGGCATTTGATGACACCCCATAATACGCTTAGATGCGTTGATGGCTGCATCCTACGTTTGTCATGATAAATTATGTCTCAGGAATGTAGGGTTTGGGAATTATGGCAGTTTTAAAAAAATATATGAAGGCACATTTCAAGATGTCCTCCCCTCTAGCTGTGACATCACACACTATCTGTTATTCTACGGACGAAAAGTTTATTATTATTCCGCCGACTTATTTTGGCCCTCTTCTCCTCCCGCATTGAACATCGCAGAAACTCCGTTCAAACATCAAAACGTTCAGCTCGGTCGGGAATCGATGGCTATTACTTTTCTCATTCATAACTTTCATAATTCCAGAGATACATCCCATAATACATCACATTTTTAACATTGAAGTCAATGGAGGAAATCTTCAGACTTCAACAAATGTTCATGCGATTCAACTGCTAACTGTTCCTTCATACTTTCACTCAGAGACCTCATTCCAACTTTAAAATGTTACACATCTTTCTGACATTATTTGTGTAAAACAACTTTTAAATCTGATTCTTACTTTTAGAGATATTAAACATTGTTCAGACCTTGTTAAAGAGGTTCCTAAACTGTAATGGAAGCGCAGCATTAAAGTGAGCCGGGCCTAATAAGGCCTAACCAAACCGAGCGAGGCCGAGCGAGGCCTGCAGTGGAAACGCGCCATTAGATTACGACCCATAGCCACGTTTTAAAGTGTAGCACCTCTAGTGATCGTGTAAGAAACAACATGCTCCCGTTTATTCGTTTATTCACAAATAACCCTCTCTGGAAAATCCTAAATTGTAGAATAGTTTGGCCATTAAAATGCTTTTTGATTCGATTTCTGGCGAGAAGTGTATATTGTACTCTTAGAATCCACGTCCAGTGGATGTGTAGGATCTATAGTTTGATAGATATTACAAAGATGATTTGAGGTCTCACCAGGACAACGTGTTTCTTCCATGTAAAGTTAGCGTGGGTGAAAACAGTTTTTCCGGTCTCGAAGTTTTCATAATAAAACCGGATATATTCCCCTCACTGTCAAATGATTACACAGTGATATCTGCATTACTCATCCACTAAAACACATCAGTTTATCCTTGTTAATTACACACTATTGATTGGTTTAAATTGTGTACAATGCTTTTGTGTTTTTAACCTTCGATTCAGAGAAACAAATTGTTTTTTAGGAGTTTAGACACTACATACAGTTTCCGAAGACACTACACTACCCAGAATCCCCAGCTACCGTTTGGGACTACAACATCCGCCTTGCTTTACAAACCCTGTGATTAGTCATCAAGCTCTGTGATTGGATGTTGGAGTGGCAGTGCGACAAGGTTACGCTGAGCGTCAACAGCTCTTTGAAATGGAATGGAACCGCAGCAGACTTTCCAAAACTGGAATTGGACGGCTCCAGCCCATACATCCATGGTCCAGCCCCCCCCCCCCCCCAGAACTACACATGCTGGCTATTGTGTGTTTCGCAACATGTTCTATGGCACGTCTCTTTATAAGACGTATTCGTATTTCCCACAATTAGAAGTTGCCAGTATTAAACTGTGTACACCCTGGAGGTTTAGGGGATACGAAACACAGTGGTGTTATCACATTTAAAACATATAATTAATAAATGGGTGAAATAATATACCCACATGACACCTAAGGTCAGAAGAGCTTTATTTAACAGCTGGTCTTATGTCTGTGACCCCTCCTGTTGTTCATTGATAAGCCTGAAACATGCACTTGTCAAAGTTCAGAGGCACATTTTGCAAATATGGCAGTAGCCATCGATCAGCTTAAGATAAGATATACTTTATTGATCCCGAGTTGGGAAATGTTTTTGTTACAGCAGCATACTACTTTGTTCTACTCCACTACAATTCAGAGGTTAACCTGGTATTTTTACTCCACTACATTTATTTGAGTTACTTTGCAGATTCTGATTAATGATGTGAAATATAAACAACCCTTAAATCAGACTTTAGTTACACCTGAGTAAAATTCAGGGAAGGTGATTGTCAAGTGCCAAAATAAACTATGCAATATATTGGACGTTAAGTACTTTATCAGACTTCATATTTATCTGTGGATAACCCCAACGTTTATTTCTTATTCAAAAGAAGACCTTAACTTAAAGTATTCTTTAACGTTTAAATAAAGCCTTATCACTTTGTCTGTTTTGCATCCTCCTGTTAATATCTTTGGACGTCCTGCACTAAACTGTTTTATTGTAGAGATCACTACAGTATCTTCTTCATATTTTCTATTTTGTATGTAGGCTACTCTTAATATTTAAATGTTTTCATCAAATAAAACGTATTCAACAACAACATTAAATAACGTGCTTTAACCACTAGGCGGTGCGGGTTAAAAAACCAGTGGTGTAGTTAATAAAACATAATAATATCAAACATAATATGACTATTAACTTTACTGTGAAATGAAAACAGAACGGTAAAGGAAAACACAGTTTCAGTCTCTGGATTTAAAGCTTATGCATTGTACCATGAACCTGTATAGACCTTTAACAGTCAACTGCATGAGGAGTTGGAAAGGTAGTAAATAACATATTTAAAAACTACAAAAAAATCCCTTTCTATCAGCTGTGCACCATTATGGTGTAAATATAACCTATATAGGAATTGGATCAAATATAAAAGTCAGCCGAATTAGTGTTGATACTGCAAGGAGACGTATTGTGTGAAAAGAAATGGAAGATGTTGTTTAATTGTTAATATATTTATGATCCACGTCACGTATTCAGTTTTGGTGGCATTTCTTACAGTTTGTCAAAAGGTCTTCTGATCAGGGCTCTATAAATAAATATCTACGGCAGATATGTAGTATTCAATGCAGCCGAACCGTGTATTACAATGCCGTTATGTGATGACTTCCAAAGAAAAGCAAGAACACTTGGAATAAAGTTTTTTTTCCCGATTTCATATCGGATAAACACCATATCCCGACATGCATTGCGGCAATGTTTGAGCCTATCAAAACCTCATAAAAAAGAAAGGCGTCTCTCAGAATCGAAAGAGAAAAACCTATGGGAAAAACACAAAAGCATTGTACACAATTTAAACCAATAAATGTCGTATAATTAACAAGGATAAACTGATGTTTTTTAGTGGATGAGTACTGCAGATATCACTGTTAAATCTTTGATCATTGGTTTTATTATGAAAACGTCGAGACCGGAAATAATGTTTTCAACCCGTAACTTTACATGGAGGCTGCCGCATACCTCAAATCATCTTCGTAATATCCATCAAACTATAGATCCTACATATCGACTGGACGTGGATTCTAAAAGTACAATATACACTTCTCACTAGAAATCGAATCAAAAAGCGTTTTAATGGCCAAACTATCCTACAATTTAGAATTTTACAGAGAGGGTTATTTGTGAATAAACGACCATCTGTAGCGTTTGCATTCAACGGGAGCACCAGAGGGCGAAAACTTTAAAACGTAATTATAGGACGTATTAAGCGCTTAAACAAACTACATACTTGGTCGTAATAATTGGGCCTGAACAATCGGCTTATTTGGTCGTATGAGTTGGAGGACTTGTTGCAGAATGCGTAGTTTATATGTATACCACACTCCTTCACACTACCTTCAGTATGAAGTGTTGCATGGATGATAGTGTGTCTATGTGTGCATGCATTACAGGTTAGAGAGAACCACAGAGGGAGATACGAAGCCAACATGTAGACTCTACCGTGGTGGTCCCCTTTCATCTCTCCATAACTTACACACAGCCCTCCAAACAGCACCCGCCCCGTCACTTTATCATCACACACATGCAAAATAGTGAATATGCTTTGCTGCATATATAGGCTGAAATACGAGTGTTTAAAGCATCACTGTCCCCCTTGATATTTTTCAATCCCTTGTTCGAACAACTGAAAAAGCATTTGAAGGGCTTTGAAAGGAGTTTTTTCAAGGCCTCACATTACGTGCTGCCTGGTAATGGACTGATGTTATTAGCATTTTAAAGCTTACATATTTTTTGTAAGAAGCAGAAGGCATGTTTGAAGGCTGAGAGACCCAGCTGACAGACACATGTTTGGGGAGCAGAGAGGCTCACATCACAACCTGACATGTCAGATTACAGAGACGCACACACACGCTCTCACATACACTCTGCAAACGCACATTAAGCAGATCACACACATGTTTTGAACCACACACAACGCCACTGTGCTCAGCTGCCTGTGGTTTTTGTATTAAACCTGTTTATCTGTCCATCATTTAACCTGTCCATAGTACCTAGAATGAGGCAGAAAGTATGCACCAGATTAAATAATTATAAATAAGGGGAGAGGGGAAGGAGGGATGCAATGAATCAGTGATGAAGGGTCCAAGGGGGGTTGAAGGAAGGGAAGGATGAGGGTCAAAGGGATGAAGGGAGGGAAGGATAGGGGACAAATGACTGCAGGAGAGAAGGGTGAATGGATGTTGGTAAAGATAGGGTAGGTAGGGGAATGGATGAATGCAAAGGGAGGATGTGTCGTTAAATCGGAGACTAATAAGACTGGATCTTTTGACCAGGTCAACATATCTGAGCATGTGATGAGGGTGGGGGGTCCATGCTCCCAAACCTATGGTCACGGATTCATGTCACAAATATTATACTCTACACTAGGGCTGCACGATTAATCGAATCGCAATCAGTTTATCAGCTTGTGCGATTAGATAACCGCAATAGGCTGCAATTGAATTAAATAACAAGATGTGTGTGGTGTAGAGCCGATGAATGGGAGTCGGAGGCGGTGTGTAAAATATGGAACTCCACATTTATTTTCCATTTAACTACACACACAATAATGTACTAGCTGCATGCTACTGTGAAGCTGGAATGCTAACAACAGGAAACCGGAACACCAAGTGTAGCATATCCCTCCGAAAGATGGTCGTACACTTGACTGATGATTGAAAAAATCTACGTCAGAGCTACACAAAGACACAAAACAACAAACACATTTAAGCTTCATCCATATTAGAATCACTTTAGCATACCATTAAACAAGTGAAGTGCAAATAGTTAGCAAGGTTATAAAACAGAATAAACAAATCAGGACACATTTTTATATTACAGTTAACACTAACCTTGTGCCTCTTTGGGGGGGTGCTAATACTTTAAAGGTGGGGTAGGTAAGTTTCAGAAACCGGCTCGAGATACACTTTTTGTTATATTCCATGGAATGCTCTTAACATCCGATAGCAATGAATATCTGAAGTGCTTTGACAAAAAATCCATAAAAAAATGTCCTCTGTAGAAGCCGTGGTACTGTAAAAAGCACATCCAATCCGTTTAGCCGGGCCGGCTAAACGGATTGGATTGCCGCCCTGTCTGTCAGCCTTCCATCTCGCGCACGCACAAATGTATCTCGTGCCCTCATTGGACGTGCCGTAATTGGGCGTGCATTGCGCGTTCATGTGTGTTGGAGGAGGTGCTCTGTAAGGAAGTCTGAAGGAAGGGGCGGATTCTTTTCGGCTGTGTACTTTCAAATTTGAGTGCACTCGAGCCGGTTTCTGAAACTTACCTACCCCACCTTTAATGTAATGTTTTTCTTTTGATATCGACATGTTTAAATGTAGATATCTTCTTCAATGTATTTACTTTATGTCCGTTCATCTCCGTCAACCCTAACCCTTTGGGAACAGTAGCTTCCTGTTAATAGCGCAAAGTCACCTTCAAAATAGCAATGAAAGTAACAAAAACAATGCAATATACTTTTCAGGTTCATTGGTGGCCAAAACAAATGCTACATCTGTAATATGGCGATACTTTGGGTATCACATTTATTCAACATATATGTTGTTCCAATTGTAGAGGTTACACAAAATATGCCCCATTTTGTAACTTGCTCTTTTTTCTGCTACATCCTCATTTGTTTGGGTATTCAGATGTCTTATTTGATGTTTTCTTATATTTACTGTATAGTAAAGAAGATATCATTTGGTATTTACTTTAAAGTTGTCAAATGATAAGTTATTATCAAAACAGTAGCCTACTACTTAATAAGATATTTTTGTTTTTGTATTTATTTATGATTCTTTGAGAAATACAGATTTCAAAATGATCATTTGTCTGTGCTCTTTCCCTTCCCTGACCAAGCAAGTACATATTACATTTTGTTGATTCAATCGCAATCGCAAATCGCAATATTGTCCACAATAATCGCAATATGACTTTTTCACCAGATCGTGTCATTTTATTCTTCTTCAGGCTTAGTTTGACTTCCTTCCTGCTTTGTATCACTCCCCTGTGTAAACAGTAACGCACAATTTATAATTCACCTCTCCTATCCTCCTATTTTCCAGCCTTTAAGGGCCATCTTATCTCAAGGGGGGTTGACGATGTATCCTCTCTGATTTCTTCCCTGCTCTGCTCTCTCTCCCTCGTTCTTCCTTTGGTCCTCCCATTCTCCTATTACTTCCCATGTCCTTATCTTTGTGTCTGTCTCTAATCTCCCTCTTCTCTGCAGGATGTTGCTTAACATTTTCTACATGTTCCCTCTTCTGTTCTTCTCCTCCCACTTGGTTTGGTCTCCTCGTTGCTCCCTCTCTTAAGTTTCTCTCTGGTCAGCTCACAGGATGCTGTATTTCCTGCCACAGGAAAGATGCGGAGCACCGAGCCTGATGTGCCATCTCCTCTGATTCTTTACACCTGGACTTTTCTCTGTACAGACGTTCCACTTATTCCTCCCTTCCTAAAGCATCCTTCACTCAATGTCTCCACCGCTCCCTGCAGCCTCTGGCTTCACAACATACTTCAATATGCTTTAAAGGGGGAGAAACTTCATTGAACAGAACTAGAGGGGGCTCATGTCTTTCTCATCTCTCGGTCCCTTTAATAAAAACAAGCCTCTCCGTTCTCCATCTCAACGCAGACTCTTCTAGACCTCTTTCTGCATGGTTTTGATGTGTATCTCCTTCTGTTACTTCTCTAATTGCTGTGTCCCTTTTTTCTATATGTTACTGTCTCTTTGTTTTTCCCTCCCATTAAACCTTCTCAAAAGCCGACAGCTGCTTGAAAGTTGCCACGGTGGTGAGAAGTTTGGAATTGTGTTGTCTGAATACCATACAGCACTGCCTGTTTAGAGTTGTGCTTTACCAGGAGCCCCCAGGGGCCACATCCACTGCTCTGAAGCCTCTGTACCAAAACACTGCATGGCAAGAGAGGAGAGGTTAGAACAAGAACAAGACATTAGGCAAGGAAGGATACTTAAAGAAGAGTAGAACATGATTGTGGAGGTGTTATATATCTCCCACCAGATCATACCTCTTTTAATTTAGCATCATTCAGACTAAATTCTTACCACTCAGCCTTTTGTTGATTGTTGATCACGCAGCAGTATCCCCTTCTCTCTCTTTTCAGGACGTCAATCTCCTTTAGTGTGTCTCTCCTTTTTGTGCTTCTCACATTCTGCATGATTCTTCCTCCTCATTGGAACAAGAAGCATCAAACCCAGAAACAACCAGGCTCAGACTTGTTCTCAGAAACATTGCACATGTTGAGTGTAACAGGCAGAAGAAGCTGAGTGAACGCAGGCCTTCCCTATAACCTCGAAGCTCCTGTCCGTCTGTTCAGGGTGTTCCAATGACACCAAACCTCCTCATGTGATACTTCTGTCTATCCCTTATTCTCTCTGTTTTCTACATTCAAGAAATTGGGTCATTTCACTTGCACATATGAATAAGTTAATAACAGGGAGCACAGAGAGCACAACAGTAATAGCCATTGTGGATATTGATTTGTGTTGACATTTTCCTGATTGTTTTACAGTGTTTGTGGTTTTTAAACCCCTTGCTGAAGATTCTTTGATCCTACTTTTGTAGTAGGGTGGCAGCCACGCAATCATTTGAATATCCATGCTTTGAATCCATAGTACCTCTGGGGGGGAAATGACCCTGATAGTCCTTTCTCAAGAAAGACATGTTGGCATGTCACAGTATGTGTCAATCATTAATACTGGTCCCAAAGCTGACTTACTATGGCACTGCTTTAAAATGTCACTCAGAGCTCAGTTGTGTTCATTTCAGTCCTTAAACCTCCCCCCTTCATCTGAACACTTGATAGGTTGATCTGAAATGATGCTACAGTCTTTTAGACACTCGCAATCCTTTTTTCTTGCAGCTTTTCTGCTTTCTTCTTTCCATCTTTCTTTCCCAAATCCTCAGCACCACCAATGGAAGTACACACAGGAGTTCGCCCCCCCCCATGTGATTTCCTCAGTTAGAGGGGAAAAAGGGGAAATCTCCCACATAGAAATGTCACTTTGTATAAATACACTTGGCGGTTTGGATGAATGCAAGATCCGCTTCAGAATGATAAACACTGGCTCAGCAGTCATTTATAGAGGAAGAATTAGCTGATGTAGGAAGCATCTGTGCCGCACATTATTCTAATTATTTTTATGCTATTTTTCCTCGCTGACAAAAGTATTTGGACTCTATCTCATGAGAGAGCGGTTATAGTCCTGTAGTCAGACTGCATGAGGGGCTCTCTAAGCTGCTCTTATAAAGTCGGGCCTTTCCCTCCTAAAGCTTGTGATTTAGACATACGTTTTTAATTCCATTATGATGGAGCAGCAAGTCCTTTTATTTTGTTTCATCCTGCCTTTGTTTGCTGGAAGAACATTTGAATTTGAACTAAATGTTGTTTAAGGTCAAGGCAAACGTCAAGAGAAGGACCTACTGTTTTAGCTATCCCATTACATGTTTGTTCAGTCTGTCTGCTAAACTTGTAGCATACGTAAAGCTAATCAAAGTTCGCCATCATCTCCCTGACTTTGTTTAGGAAAATGTTCATTCTTTATCCATTGAAGGATAAGGCCTTGATATGTAATCTTGTTGCTTTAAACATTTGTCAGAATTCAATAATTGCTGTAAACAATGTGTAATCAACTTCAAAGTGCTCTGCCAAATACTCTCGTTTTCACAGATAAAAATTAGCATCTTCAAAAATACACACAAAGTGCCTTTGTGTACACTGATGTGAACCAGCTTGGCAACACTGAACCGCTTCATCAATATAAAGTGGAAAAAACAGTAGTGGGTTATGTTATGCTGTTGGATCCATAAAGCGGGCCTAATTTTACAGCTCTATAAAACACCCTCCTGGCCGGAGCACCAAGTGAACAATTTATGTGGCGGAGTAAATCAGAAGGAATGCTCTGAAGACTGTAACCATCTTGGTTTGAGACTCATATTGTGGAGTGAATGTATAATGCCTGTGCGTGTGAGCATTAATGCGTTTCCATTTTCGGCATAGATGTATTTATATTAACATGTGCTTCTATGCCTGTTTATCCATATAGTATGCAGTTATGGCCTTAAATACAGTTTATGAGTATTTCTACTGAGCAGTTGTAAGTGAGTCGTTTGGGAATGATGAGTGGAGTGTGCAGCATTGCTCCATGTGTTCTCTGACAATCTGGACAACATGTCTGAAACGACATGTGAAGTGCAGCTGTACAAGTATTTATCTCGCTGTATCATCAATTATCATCAATCTACTTGAAACTGCATCAGCTGGAATAATGGTTTTGGTCCTGGGTAATTCTGACTTCCTTATGCTTCAAAATAGGTTTGATTTCCGTCAGGCTTTGTCAAACAGACCAGTGAACACACTGATAGCCCTGCTAGAGACCAGGGACATACTTTGGATCTGGAATCTTCCTCCACCTAAAGGATTATTTTCCTTTGATTAGTGAAAAAGTAGCAAAGAGGTATGTGCATGTTTTACTTCAGCTTGATGAAAATGACTGCATATGATGGCCATCCAGATCCTTGGCTTCTCCTTGCTATATTCCCCTCTGCAGCCGGTTATGAATAATCTATTCCATGCATGTGTTTAGCGATTAATTAAAGATAATGCCTCTCAAATTAAAATGGCAGGGTGATTACGTCATTGGGAAATTGCTTGGTGTGGACACAAATCTGTTTTCAATCTGAGGTCTGAGGAAATCAGTGAGGCATTCCCTTCACACCTCTGCATCAGGGACTGCTGAATCTCTGCCTGACGCGCTTCACAAAGGCAGCGTTATGTCTGTTTGCAGAGCAGGGAGGAAGCATACCAAATCTGTTGCTGCTAACAGAGGAAGGGATTTCACAAGCAGTGGCCCACTCACTGTTATGGGAAAAATAGCAGCTTTGTCCTGCCGTGACACACAGATGACTCTGGGTAATTATCAGCAGCAGCTATTGAACATATCATTGGTGTCCCTGTCTAGAATACCCCAATGCACATGTTCGCAAAACAAAATATATCAACCTTTTTCACTTGCTCACAAATTAGGATGCTAGGTTCCTGCGCATGCATGCTTGTGTTTATGAAGCAGAACAATAGCAGGGGGATGAGGACATCTGTGTTTCAAATATATCGTCTACATTATGACCAGGCATTATGAAACTCAACGACAGTTGCAATGCTATTAGCATGGACACACTGCAGAGTACTTAATCAGTTAAGCCCTGAGCCTGTTTTTCAGGTCTCAGGCTCGAAAATGACATTCCCAGAACAAATGGCCATATCTTCACTTCTAAAAGGGGTACATTAATAATCTTTTTTCTCAAAGCAATGACAAACCTGTGGGTTGGATGTAGAAAAGTCAGAATCAATATAGATGTTTTTATTTTAAAGTAAATTCAGATTGAACATAGTAAAGTAATGTAAATGATAGTGTCGGTCCAAAAAAAAAAAAAAAAACGTATAGTGAAAACCACCCTTGAATGATGGGATGGTATACTAAAAGCTTTAGGAATCCAAACTATAACATATAATAAGTACCCTGTATCAAGATTGATGCAAAACAAGTGACATTTGACCTTTTTAGAGAGGTCAAGAGAGCAACAAGAAAAAACCACCTTTGGGGTCATTTGGGTGTATTTGCCGTTTCTCTGGAACCCATTGGTCAATTTTGATGATTGACATATCTTTTGAACCGTTAGAGCCAATATAATCGAAGGGGAAGTTCCACATACACACACACGTTACCATTGAGGAGTGAGTGTGACGTGCACGCAGTCGAAAGCTATGTTACGCTCTGAAAACTGAAACCTAGGCTCAAACTAGTAAATATGAAGATGGATTATCAGTAATCATTGCAAAGTGACACAGACACATTGGATTAACCATTGGATTAACCTTCAGCAGCGTTTTTATCGTTTTGATGAATACAACTTTTGATCAGAACAACAGCTATGGTAAGAATATCTCTGTGTTTCCTCCGTGAAGCTACGTATTGTGATGTCTGTTTTCGCTTCACCTGTCGCGAGTTCTGATCGCTCAGTGATGATACATATATGTCTGGAATCTGTGGAATCTCAGCTTGCTAATCGATATCTTGTTTGTGCAGATCCGATAAGTAATAAGGGTATTTTACCATGAGTTCTGTGCTAACTGCGTTTGCATTTTTTCGGTCAGGGCTAATTCAGAGCCTTTGTTATTACCCTTATGTTTCGTTTTGTTAAAAATTGGTTCAGTTAAGCCCCATGCCCCCGGTACCGGGGGCATGGGGCTTAACTGATTTTCATTAATATATTATAGGTCTCAGATATATACAAAACCTGTCTCTGAAGTGTTTGGCTCGAAATACCAACCAGATCATGCATTGCAGCATTACCCATAATCCCCTCTGTTTCAGCCCTGTTTCAAAAGTGCTGATTCTGCGTCTGTTACCTTGGTTGGTTATTGGCTAATGGTTACACAAGCCAAAAAATCGTTATCACATCATAAAGTAGCCAAAATCTCATCATTTTCAGACAGGTTTTTATATAAATGGATCAGGACAAAAGTGGGCAAATATTTGTTCCTGAAACTTTCAGAATCTCTTTACGCAGAGGGGACACATATTTATGTATAAAAGTCATGAAAAAGTGGATTTTGCATAATAGGTCCCCTTTAAAAATACTTTCTTGTTTTAATATATTAATAAATGACACTATGTGACTATAGCAAACTGTATGTTTTTACTATACAATGAATCATGGACTGCGATGAAAGATTAGCAGCTTAATTTATATAGGCACCAGCATGTGTGAATTCCACGAAATACACATCAGCCAAAGCCAAATGAAATATATACTCAGTGTTCACCAATGGCCTCTTTGCAACATGGGGTTTTAACCAGTTAAGCCCCAGGGCATGACGCAACATCTTGCAAGAAACAGCGTCTGAGGGCTCCTTAACATTTAATAAACTATGAATGTGTCATACCCACTTAACGGGAAGAAACTCAGCTATCAGACCATATTAACAATTTTTAGCAAAACAAAACATAAGGGTAACAACAAAGGCTCTGAATTAGCCCTGAGCTAAATAATTCTAACGCAGTTAGCACAGAACTCAAGGTAAAATACCCTTATTACTTATCGGATCTGCACAAACAAGATATCGATTAGCAAACTGAGATTCCACAGAGTCTAGACATTTAAGTATCATCACTGAGCGATCAGAACTCGCGACAGGGGAAGCGAAAACAGACATCACAACACGTAGCGACAAAGTGTCTTCAGAGCAAAACATCTAACACAGACTGTGTTAATAAAAAAGCTACTTCTCTGACATGTGAAATGATGCCTGTATTAGGATATGTCAATGTCATTGTTCTCTGGTTTTGTCAATATTGATAAAACTCAGCAACCCTCTGCTTTCTGAAGTGTTGTCCAGCGTCCGTCCATCCTCTTCGTCCTGCTGTTATGACAGATAGTCTGAGCTCGCTGGGCCCCTCCATCATCCACTCACCTTTTATGTTCTTTCTCCACACCTTACTCTCTCATACCGTTGTCTTGAGGGTGGTACGGGCTCCAGCACAGCCCTGATTATATTGTGTGTATGGAAGTAATAGTTTCCTCCTTAGGAGCTTGTGTTAATATGATATAATTGGTTGAGTATGAGTGTCTTTAAAGTGCAATCAGCCTGATGAATAACAGGCTTCTGTTGGGAGCAGAAGAGGAGATGAGTAATGCTGTTGGACTTAAAAGAATAGATCATCCATTTTGTTTCGTGGGAATATGTCACTACATCAAAGCCTATACATAATCCAGGAAAGCAGCCATTTATGCTTATTGGGTGTTGTGTCAGTGAGAAGTGCAATCAAATATAGATTGTAATTGTTATTCTCGGCCTAAAAACAAGCAACTTGTTTTTGCCAAGTGTGAAATATTTTGAGCACTTTTGAGCACTCTCTACTTTTTTTTGAGCTTTGTTGTTCTTGTTGTTTTTGTCACTGTTTGACTCCTGTTGAAAAAGCATCATCAGTCATCAAAAATCATTAGTAGCAGCCAAAGGTAATAAAATCCCTCACTGGCTTGTGCTTACATTCTGCTGACGCGCCATGTTCCATGAGATCATTTCCCCCTCTCACTCCGAGTGCTGCTCAGCATTCTAATTCAAGCCTTAATTACTATAATTGGTAAATGCAAATTAACAGCATTTGGACTTGACCGGGGTCATAAATCCACAGCTCAGAAGTTCTGGCAATTCAGAGCGACCAACGTCGGCAGGAGTGCTTAACTTACCTAAGTAATTGCAGGTCTAATGAATCATAATGCTTGTGAATTACCCCCAGGCACACACATGCACAGTGGGACTCCGCTTTAAGCCTCTGGGAGTCATAGAAAACAAATTAAGAAGCCACTTTGCTCATCACAGATACTGTGGAGGAGCTGCTAGGGGCTAATGGTGTTTGTTTAATAACAGTTGGTTCCACAGAGAAAGAGTATTCACAACCACAATTGAACATTTTAATTTTTAGAATTGGGAAATGGGAAAAAACTCTTCGCCTCACAGATGTTGCTTTAGCATTTGCATAGACCCCACAACAAGATGTAATGACACAGCAAGACATGCACCGTTAGTGATTCAATCAATCAATCAATCAAAGTTTATTTATATAGCCCATAATTGTACATGTGTCACATTGGACTTTACAGTTTGTACAGAATATGAATACGACACCCTCTGTCCTTGGACCCTCACATCGGACAAGGAAACTCTCCCAAAAATTGAAGAAACTTTGAGGAGAGAAACAGAGGAGGATCCCTCTCTCAGGATGGACAGACGTGCATTTTGCATGCTAAGTAGCCATGTGCTTTCTGGGGCTTAATCTTTATTGATAGAATTGAAACATTCACTATAGTAATTGTAGCGTCTCCGGCTGAATGATGGTCAGACTCTCTAACTGATGGTATCTGTTTATTGATCACCCTTGCTTATATACAATCATTACCAACGTAAGAGCTTGTGCCCTTATCAGCCAGGTGCTAAAAACCCAATGTAACTATTTAGTATATGTTCATTTATTCGTCATCTATCCGTCATTATACATGTATGTCAAGTGTTTACACTGCTCCGTTGTCCATTAACTTCCGGTAAAAGTTCCTTCAAAATAAGAGTCCCGATGTTATTACTATCAAAATAAAAGTGCAAAACGAAAATATTGGCATACAAATACAATCACTTCTCTAAAAGGTAACTCATTTTAAATATAGTTAGACATATTAAAGGTCATTTACAATAATAATAATAATATTAATATTAGTAATAAGCTTTATATTTGTATAGCACCTTTTATACAATAATTGTATCCAAACTGGCTTCACAGTAGTTCAATAGACAAATTAGTATAACATGACAGGATAAAAGCAATGTAGAGGAGCAGCTACATTTCAACACATATAGCCACTAAGATTAATACATGAAGACTTGTGACTCGGACTTGGACTCGAAAAGTGGGGACTCGAGAGTGACTTGGACTCGTGAATTGGTGACTTGACTTATTGTATATGACTCCTCCTTAAGTTGTCCTTGGGCAGACACACACACCGTTCACTTATGTGCTCCTTTAGTTCAAATATACAGTAGTTGAAGTTTGCTCAAAACAAAGAGCACTCATGAATATAGCACACACAGTATCATGCGTACAAATGTAATTTAGCATGACTTGGCCATATTAAGCCTGAGACCTCAATACCATTTCTACAGGGTAACTATGCTCTACCATGAGAGGGCCCCATCTCTGTTAAACATACACTTACAGGAACTTACACACACACACACACACACACACACACACACACACACACACACACACACACACACACACACACACACACACACACACACCCCCCTGCCTCTGTTGAACGTGTAAGCAGACATGTATTGCATGTGATTGTTGGGGAAATGGAGTGAAAAACAGGTCTGAGGTTGTGGGTTCAGGTTGCGGGTTTCAGAGTGACGAGATCCAGAAGCCAGCGGCGGTTGGTATTACCCTGCTGCTTCCTGCCCCGCTGGCCTGGGGAGGGGACGGGGGGATGGATGGAGCTTTAGAGGGGAAGGCCATGTAAAGCCAAGTGCCATGATACAGCCTGGCCCACAGAATCCCCTCGGCATGAATCGAGCCCACTGCTCCCACATGCCTACCATCGGGCCCTGCCCCCAGCCAGGTCCCTCTGTGGTTTGTTTTACAACCTTGAACCACAGTTAGCCTTGAAACCCTTCGCTTTGTAATCAGGACCTCCAGAGATTTAACTGTTGACCTTTTTCAACGTGACCTTTGACTTATTTACCCATTGGATCTGTTCAATATGTTTCTGCAACAGTCTTTTAATGTATTTCACACAACACATTGTTTTTGTAATTGACTCTCAACTATCATGCAAGTTCTATATTCCAGGTCTGGATGCTATTTGAAAGTTTTGTGCAACAAAAAAGTAAATTCTTCTCTGGTAACATCTGGCCTCTGTGGCATGCAGCAGCACCAGTGTGTGCATGAGCTCATTTGCTGTTTATCAGTATATACATGTGCATTAGCTAATGTGTGTATTAACTGGCATTATGCATGTGCCCAGAAGGTTCCTCTTTGAATCCCATTACCACTTCAGCACACGTTCCAAAATCTGCTACATGTTAAGCAATCAGTCCTCCCACACGTCTACTTAATAACACAAATCATGATTGATGCTCTGCCTAGCAAGTGCATAGATCCAAAGAATGCTAAACAGAGGAACATAACTTGCAATTAATTGCCCATTTGTAAATGTGTCTGCATATCTCCTGTTCAAAGACATTTAGAACATCATTTTTATTTTCTCTGTGATGAAGTACCAGTGAGTCTCTCTTTCCAGGTTCTGCATTCTTGTTCCATAACACTGCCATGCCTCCACAATTGTGTCTGATGTTTCCCACTGCAGGGTTTGAATTGGATGGAGGTTTTGACTTTGAGCCATAATAATGTTGGAAGGCAGCCCTCATATTTCAGCTCTGATGTGAAATCGGCCCAGTGGCTTTTCGGACTCAAATTGGGTTTAAATTGTGTCAGAAGAAGGAGAAATGTTTTTAAAATAATAGCCATGAATGCCGTGAAACTGAGCGTTCTTTCTGCAGAGCTTTTGATCCGTTTTTATAAATAGCAGAATTTTGTTGTAAAAATATAATGCTTTTGTGGTCTTTTCCTGCAATTAAGATATGCTTGGCTCAGGAACAAGGGCAAACTAAGACTCTCCCGCTCTCTCTCTTTCTCCCCCCTCTCCCTTCCCTCCCTCCTTGCCTTCCTCATCTGCAGAAGTATGTCATTTATGGCTTGTTATTTTCATTTTGGTCTATGTTTTACACATGGCAGTGGCAGGCAGATGTCTGATACTGTGAGACGGAGCAGGGTGTGTTCCACCTGCTTGCTCTGTATGTTTTCAGTGTGTCCGTGTATATGGTGGGCAGAGTAAGTGCCGTGCTTTCCCAAGGCATTCTCTTATTTCTTTTGGCCAAGCAGTGTGGTCTTCACATGACCAATCAAATATGTCAAACCACCAGTGTTTTCCCCCCACATGTACAACAAGAAAATCTGGCTTCAATTATTATTGCACCCCAAGGAGAACTTCCAAAATTCCTCCCCTCCTCATTTGTCAGAAATGAAGCTCTCCCGTTTCCTGCGATTGGCTGAAATATGTCTTTTGATATTAAATCACCACGGTTTCCACTGGCTGCATGAACAAGACAAATGTTGATCATATATATGTATGTCATTGTAGATGACCCCTCAGCTTAGCAATGCAGAGGCTTGGCTGCCGACTCCCATGTTATGTTGATTATGAGTAAGAGAGTCTCTTAAATAAGCTGAAGTAAAGAGATCATTTGGAAAGCATGTGAGGTAACTGCGGTTTGTTTAATGTGAAAAATACAGTTTGGGGTTGGGGAGGGTGATGGAGGTACTGTTACAAAAGCCCTAATGAATGTAGACTGACACATCCCACCCAAATCTTACGGGGTTCTTGGTTTGATTTTTATTATACTCTGTTGATAAATGCGGTTCCAAATGTTGATTAAGGATCTGTTTCACTTGTTTGTATGTCAACAAATCCAGCTCAATCCAGTTATACACCTCTGATCTTCCATTGCCATTGTTTTTCTACTTGGTGCTCATTGTCATAACATCACGCTCTGGTAGAGGCCTCTCCAGTGTGGCTAAGGGGGGAAACGCTATATGAAAATTGCCGTTGACGTTGCCGAAACAAATAAAGCTACTCATGCTGCCGCTACATCTGTAGCCATTTTAAGCCCTTATTTATACCATTTAAGCTCTCATTTGAATTCACCAGCACAAATAAACATATCATAACGAATCGAAAGCCCTGATGTCATATGCAGATGTTACATTTTGATTATTCCTTCTGCTTCGTGAATGTATCAGGATCTCTCAAAGGCTAGATGACATCACTGTTTCTTGGCGACCATATTTACTCTCCTGACTGTTGCAGTCCATGTACAGAGAGAGCGCTGCCCACTGCTGACATATCTCTACATCTCCTCCAGCCTCACACTGTTTGTGTATACTGTACAAGTTGTGTGGAGACAGAAATAGAAAGAATGAGGTAGTAAGAGACTCCAGACTACTGTGCCGTCCAGCCAAAGGTGTAAGAACTGTTTACTGCCAATGATAAGCTGGCATAAATCTGAATCTTTTAAGAGACAAATGATTTCACCTGAGGCCCGTGGGGTTATTAAGTGAGGCCTGGCTGTACCAGAAACTTTGATTTAGTCATAAATCATCCTGAGAAGAGCTTGTTCTACTAAACCCTGTAGAGAGCCAGAGGGAGGAAGGAAGTCAGCAGAGATTCGGGACTGCTGCCAGAACCTCTTACTGGTTCAGTAAACAGACTACCTGGTCCTCTCCTAGAGTCATCTCCATTGTAATTGCCCATATAAAATACTGAGACAATATGACCCTCACAACAATAAATAAAATCATGCATTATTTTGTCCGCCTGTTAGTGAGTTGTCCTTGTCTTCCCTGTAGACATGCACTGCACCTCGGCATACTGCGTGACCCGGGTTCAGAGGTGGAGGACCGGCAGTATCAGGTGGACCTCCAGTCCATCAACATTGGAACGGCTCACTGGGAGCAACTGAAGCCGGAGAAGGAGGGGACCAAAGGAGGCGTGTCCGTAGAGAGTGAGAGGAGCTCCCAGAACCCGGCGCTGGAGTGGAACATGGCCAGCAGGTCAGGACTCTCCATATGTTATGTGAACACTTAAGGGGAAGGTGTTTGAATAATTCATTCAAGTATGTACAAATTGAACATTTGGTTCCTTCTTAATTAAAAAATAATATTTGATGCATTTCAAAATAAATACAAATCTCGTTGCATCCACTGCCCAGCACAATACACCTGTGAACCAATGTGACCATTACACCACAAAATCAATTCACCCGGCTTTACCTAAGATTCTTAAATAACTTTTGTTTTAATAGCATGCTTCCAGATTGAATGATCAAAAAGAGCATGGCATGCAGAAAGATGGCCATTGAGATTCTCAGTCTACTTGGATGAATCTCTCAAAATGATCACAGCAAGTATAATTCACATTTCTGCTAGAAATGAAATTGTTACTCCCCTATCAGGTGCTGTGTGTGTATTCTGAATGTATCTCATCAGTCTTCATGTAGGAGCAGCATGTAGTTATTGAGTTAGCGCCCTATCATGGAGTCTCTCCATGCACAGTCATAATTACAAACCCTGTCATTTGTTATAGACTCGGGAGCTAAAACAAGCACAAGTGTAACAGCCTGCTTGGCCCACATCCTTTTTTTCCACTCATGTTTTCAGATGGAACAGGCCCAAAAATCACAGGCAAAGACTCCAGATTTGTTCCCTATCAACTAAAAATAACCTTATGGAAGAACACAGTGCAGAGCCAACAGAGGCCTGATGGAGACCTCAGGTCATCAGAGCACACTGAAAACCCAGAGCGTTGACTTTATGTAAATGTATTATCAACATTTCACATAACTGTATTAGGTTAGTTAAAAACAATACAATTAAGTTGAACCTACTTAAACTTAAAATATTAGCTTTCAACTAACCTAATACAGATATGTGACATTTGTTGACATAATACCTTTAATTCAACTTTTCAGTTTTGTCCGTGTAGACACACTCAAGCACATGCACTCTCCAATGCACATGCACACAAACAATCCAATACCTGATGTTGTATTAACTGTAAGTTCAACACATAATAACATTGGATCATTTCAAAGAAGCTGCAGGCTGCTGGGGAAACTGAAATCTCAGACCGGCCGTTCCACTTAAGATCCGATCATTGCACAGAGTGTAAGACAATGAAATGCAGTTAGCATCTTACCAGGAGTGCAGAACAAGTAGTTAAGTGCAGAGTGATGTCTAGTATAATGTAAATATATACATCTGGCAGATATAAACAAAAGTATATACACTTTGAAAACGATAAGAAGGTATAAACATCATAACCAGCAGTATAGAAATGAATACACTATAGATGAGGTACAAACAATGCACATTGTAATACAGAGTTCGGCCAGGGGACAGCAGTTGACCTGTTGCAAGCCGTCTCTCTCTCCTCCCTCATTTCCTTCCAGCTTCCTGTGAACACTATCTAACTAAGGCAAAACAATGTCACCTCTTTCAGGTTTAAAGAAATGGTCTTTTTTGAGACCGAGTTAGGTCAATGCCAATTAATGCTTAGGTTCTGACTATACCTGAGTCAAACCTAAATATAAAATGAAGGCAAACGTAATATCTCTTAAATTTCCGATTTACTATTTTATGTTTAGACTTGAATAACTTGAATACTCTAATAATTCCACTCCATAACACTATGACAATAATGTGGATCTATCAGATGCTACCTAGTAGACCACCCTGATTTATTTGTACTCTCCCTCTCCCCAGTAGTTTTGACCATCTATCTCAAAGTAGTAGTTTTTCTTGATCTTCCTTTTCCAGGGTCTGTTGTGTTACAGCCCTTTAAAACCTGTTAAGCCCGGCTGCCCCCGCCATCTTGCAAAAAACAGCGTCTCAGGGCTTCTTAACATTTAACAACACATTAATGATGCATACCCACTTAACGGGAAGAAACTCAGCTAACTGACGATATGAACCATTTTGACCAAAACAGAACACAAAACTTGCTGAACTAGCAGCCAGGAAAGAGCAAGAAAACAACTTCCGGTTTCAGAGCCATAACAATAAATATGTCTTACCTTTGCTGTTTTATGATCAAGCGTTGTGTTCAAGAGCATACAAATTCTGCTGAAGGTTAATCCAATGTCTCTGTGTCACTTTGAAATGATTTCTGATAATCCATCATTCCTTTATCGGCAATAAACGTGGAATGTGGTTGAGCAGGTTGGGGCGTCTGGTTCAGGGCATGCTGCATACGCATCATTCTAACTGACCAATGGTAATGTTTACATGGATTTATGAACTGCCCCTCGATTCTATTGGCTCTAAATGTTACAAAGAGGTGTCAATCACCCAATTGGACCAATGGGTTCCAGAGATACGGCCCCGCGTAATGTATAGGTCTGACTGGCAGCTCACGCACCATTACGCATGTGGCCAAAAAGGGCATAGAGGTCAGGCTGAACTTTCCAAAAAAGTTGAAAACTTATATACTATACCTATAGTGATATTTCAATGAAATAAAATGAGTTTTACAGTGTGGTACCTGAGAAAAGTCAAATGGCACTGATGGTAAACAAATGGTTTGCCTGTGCCAAAAATATTAAAAATAAATTCAAGTTTCACGACATTAGCATCTACCCTGACACAGGGTACTTATGATATATTGTGGTTTGGATCCCTAAAGGTTTTTGGCTCCTATCCCATCATTCAAGAGTGGTTTTCACTATAAATAATAAATAATTTTAGGCAGAGATTAGAATTGATATATTTTTCTATGTTCCATCTGAATTGACTGAATTGACACAGCAACATCTACATTGATTCGGACACTTCTACAGCCAACTCACAGGTGTATCATTGCTTTGATAACAAATATTATTCATATACCCCTTTTTAGAAGTGAAGATATAGTCATTCATTCTGGGCATGTCATTTTCGAACCATAGGCCATGGGCTTCAATGGTTAAACCTGGACCTACATCAGCGTTTTATTACTGAGTCTGCATGCTCATTTGAGCACAGGGCTACTGAGATTCAATCCCCTCACAATCTTTATTTTTCTCTCTCACTTTGTCTCTCTGTCGATGAAAACAGGGCCAGATTGTCTGACAGGGCAATGAGGGGAGATGTTGGGCTCACCAAGATGCTAAATGCCTTTTGAGTAGACTCATGTTTCTCAAGACATTCTATACAAACTGCTGGTCTGGAAATGTATTCAGAATCTGATTAAAGGATGATCTAACATGTAGCCTAAGATTTATTATTTTAATCAAAGGATGAAACACAGTATTATACTGTAACAAAGGTCACTTTTAGATTGAGCTTCATCTCTTCTCATTTACATATAGCTAATTATCTTGGTTCACAACAATAAGTAAGCTTCTGTGTTGTCAAGCTTAGAAGGTCAAGTTACAGTTTCACTTTTAGTTTCCAAATATATCATTTAAGGTTGCTTTGCTTGCCTCCTCGTTCCCCTTTCTCCTGGCAGAGACAGGAGCACTGGAAGAATGTGGTCTTTATCGTACTCCCGCATGCTGTACTGTACACCTCAGCCACCACCTCGACCCAGTCATAACTGAACATGTGATTTAGAATAGACTGAGGAGAGGCGAATCAAGTTCACAGCTTTACTTGTCTGCTGCAATGAGCCACAGAAATACACCACCTCTCTTTAAACACGTTTTGACACACACCACTTCAAAAGTTCACACCTTTCCCTCATTCCCAACATCGATACCCCCAGCTCTCTCTCCAGTTTTGGATTAGTGGCATGTTCACTCTGCTGTTTTTGGGTTCAATTCCAGTAGTTGCAGATCTGCAGTGGCCTCACTTGGCTTCCTGAGGTTTTGCGGGGAAATTCCTGCACTATGGATCCACTGACAGGATCTGTCCTCATCACAGTGTGGAGTTGCCGGCTAGGAAAGACCTGTGTCATGGAGCTCTGATCTGTGTCCCTCCATTGTCCCATGCCACAGATATCTCCACTGACTGTTCACACTGTAGCTTTGTGTGAAAACAAAGTCATTCTGAAGGTGCACTCACACACAGACACACAGATCTCCCAGTCAGAGGACCCCACATTGCTGGTAAGCCGAGCCTCACGCCTCTGAGCTGTGCTGGTGAATGATAGCACCTGTCCCCTGCAACGGGACACTCATTGTTTCAATTCCTGTCTGAGGGGAGATTAGCAAACACCAATTGCCCTCAGAGTTCATTTCACCTCTGAATTAGGCCTCCTTCAACTCTGCGCAGAGAAATGTGTCCGAAAATAATCCCTTAAGGGCACTGGTAATGCACATTTGAGTTTGCAGAAGTGAATATGATATTGGTTCTGCTTAAGAACTGTACTGTAGGCCACCTAGAAACAGATCCTTTTATAATCCTAGCCAACTATAAATAATGGAAACTGTACCACTTGATTGTTTTAATAGCAGCAGATGTGGCAATTAACACCACTTTATAAAGCCCCCTTGTATATTTGTTTAACTACTAACAAATGTTCCCACAAATATGAGTTGATTGTGGGAATGAACATTAGTGAAATGGAGAGAGCTGATGTGAGAATGCCTATATTTGATGTTGTGTATACAGTGAAGGGGTGTTCCTGAGTGAGACTTGTCAAAAACATCTCGCTCTTTCTCTGTAACCATATTCAAACTTCCAGCTCAAATGTGTTATACCAACATTTAGAGAGATTACTTATGGGAATAATTCACATGTCTGGCCTGCAGGACAAAATCAAATTAGATGTTATATCCTACTGGTTTGAATTTAAAAAGCCAGAGCAAGTTTGAAATATGTGTCTGCCTGTCAGCTAAGAGCAAAACAAAATCTCAGTGTTGAACATTTGTGGTTTTGACTGTTGTGTTCCTCTGCAGATGGGACAGTGTTACACATATTTCACAACTGGTAACCATAACAAGTCATTAGTAAATAAAGTGAATAAGTGTTCTATTATGGTTGAAGTTTGTATTGTAGTGTGAAGCTATAATCACTCACCTAAAGTCATTATTAGTTTTCTTTTTACTAACTTTTTCATTTAAGTTTCAACAACTTCAATCAATCATAGTCAACTACATTTTTTTCTTCTGTGTCTATATTGTGTATAAATACTTTCAAAATCCTTTAAAAAAAAAAGTAAGTAGAATAAATGTTATATTACTTTAAAAGTGTAAAACATTGGTACACATGGGGAAAGCAAGTAATGAATACATGCATTTTTTACTTAGTTTTATTTCAGTTCCAGCTATTTATACACACGTGTTCACAATATTGCCTTCTGTTTTTTTTCGTTTTCCCTCAGCTAATCCACACAGCTTAAACAAAAAATATGAAGGACGACAAGAGAACATTTGTATAATAAATACAAATATATGGCTAAAATACATCAATTACCTAATACAGTAGATAAACAAAGGGGGTGATTTTTGTATGATTATGTATTTAAATGAAAACGTCTATTGAGATGCTGTGAGGGACATGTATTGTATGTACCTGCTTGAAGTATATATTTCCAATTAAAGAACCTTGACTGCAGTATCTCCAAATGTTCAAATCCAACCAGTATTTGACCTTATTTATAAGAGAATATGAGCAGCAACATATAAGTTCTGGAAACTCCACAGTGTGATGCTGTTTGTCTCTGTTCAGTATCAGAAGGCACCAGGAGAGGCGGGCCATTCTGACACCGATCCTGACGGACTTCTCTGTCCGGGTGACCGCTGCCCCAGCCATCATCTTCAGCAAGAACATTTCCCCTGACTGCGGTCAGGCAGAGGTCAGTCCACTCCACACCGTTCTTTTTACACATCCAGCGTTACATCTTTCTTTCAAAAGTATCTACATTTTCTGGAGAGTACAGTCACCTGTGCTGTTGCAAGCTCATTCAAACGGTCAAATGTAATGTATGTTTTACATGAGCATGTAGGCATTTGCTTAAAAAAGTCACACCCAGTGAGTCAGATGTGGCATATTTTTATTTTCCTTCAATGCCACCTACTTTGACATTGAATGCCCTTTGACACCGACCTGTTATAGCCATGATTGAAACCATTACTCTCTCAATCCGTTGTCCATATGAAAATAGACATTAATTATGTGACATGTCAGAAGTATTTACATGTTTCCCCAACATACAGTAACTTACTCATTAGGAGTCCCTCCGCTGGTCTGCTGTGTAATGGAGGCTTTTGACCCACAGAGTTCAAACCTTTCTGCTTATACAGCTGATGTTTTCTGGCACGGCTCTCTGAGACTTCCTGCCTCTTTGATGCCGCGTCCATGCTCACGCACCCCCTGACAATGCGTAACAGCTAATCCATAGTTTGCACTGACACACAAGCGCGCGCACACACACACACACACACACACACACACACACACACACACACACACACACACACACACACACACACACACACACACACACACACACACACACACACACACACACTCACACACACACACACACACACACACACACACACACACAGTGTGATTTTATAACTCCCTGAGATATTGAGACTCAGAGCCAATAAAAACACAAACAGGACTCTGAACCTCATGGCTATATCAATTACAGCTATGTTTTAATACAATGTAAAAGAAAAATCCTTTTCAGCTAACTTTGAACTGCAATCAAACTATTTCTGCCATCAGCTATCTTTATTGAATTATTAATTTATACTTTAAAATCTAAAGTGCTTTGTATTTTCTTCATTTATACTGTAAAGTCTACATTTATTCACCATTGCAACATATTCTGTAACTATTGTTCTAATCTTTTAATATCATGACTTTCCATATTCAAATGACTGCTACTCAATCAATCAATCAATCAATGTTTATTTATATAGCCCAATATCACAAATGTTACATTTGTCTCAGTGGACTTTACAGTTTGTACAAAATATCAGTATGACAATACGACACCCTCTGTCCTTAGACCCTCACATCGTACAAGGAAAAACTTCCGAAGAAAACCCACAGTTTAAAGGGAAAAATGGGAGAAACCTCAGGGAGAGCAACAGAGGAGGGATCCCTCTCCCAGGACGGACAGACGTGCAATAGATGCCGTGTGTAAATTGAAAAGATAATACATTTGCAACATAGGTAGTCCAAATGTTTGGAAATGCATGTGTGTATAATAGGAAGATGAATCCACGAGGATATCCATCCAGGACCTATGATCCAGGACCACAGCCACGACTCAAGATCCAGGGCTCGCGATCCAGGACAGAGGAGCGCAGGATCATCCATGACTCCGGATCCCGGCGTATATAGACACCAAAAAGAAAGACATTTGCGGAAGCTGGGTTAATCGGAACATGAGAGTACACAGGTATAGACAGAGAGAAGGAAGAAGTAAGATGTCCCCCGACAAACTAAGCCTATATCAGCAAAACTAGGGGCTGAATCTAATCAGCCCTAACTATAAGCTTTATCAAAAAGGAATTCTTAAGCGCACTCTTAAAAACGGATAGGGTGTCTGCCGCCCGAACACAAACTGGAAGCTGATTCCACAAATGTGGAGCTTGATAAGAAAAGGCTCTGGCTCCCATTGTACTTTTAGAGACTCTAGGAACAACCAACAACCCTGCATTCTTGGAACGCAATGCCCTAGTAGGACAGTAGGGTATAATGAGTTCTTTAAGGTAAGATGGCGCCTGCCCATTAAGGGCTTTGTAGGCGAGAAGAAGAATTTTAAATTCTATCCTGTGTTCTATAGGGAGCCAGTATAAGGCAGCCAGAACAGGAGTAATGTGGTCCCTTTTCCTAACTCTGGTTAGTACACGAGCTGCAGCATTTTGAATCAGCTGAAGCCACTTGACTGACTTCTTGGTACACCCTGATAATAAAGAGTTACAATAATCCAGCCTTGAAGTAACAAATGCATGGACTAGTTTCTCTGCATCGTTTTGAGGCAAGATATGCCTGATTTTTGCAATGTTACGTAGATGGAAGTAGGCGGTCCTTGAAATTGATTTTATGTGGGCGTTAAAGGATAAATCCTGGTCAAATATAACACCAAGATTCCTTACAGTCTCACTGGAGGCCAAATTAATGCCATCCATAGTTAGTATATCCTTAGATAATTTGTTTCGTAGATTCTTCGGGCCAAGTACAATAACTTCAGTTTTGGTCGTGTTTAACATCAAAAAGTTTAAGGTCATCCATGTTTTTAAGTCCTTAAGGCAGTCTTGAATTTTATTTAGATGATTAATTTCATCAGGCTTGATTGATAAATATAGTTGAGTATCATCCGCATAACAATGAAAATGTACAGAATGATTCCTTATAATATTGCCTAACGGAAGCATATATAATGTAAACAAAATAGGTCCGAGCACTGAGCCCTGTGGCACTCCATGGCTAACTTTGGTTTGCGTCGAAGATTCATCGTTGACACGTACAAACTGAGAGCGTTCAGATAGATAGGACCTAAACCAGTCTAAAGCAGTTCCCTGTATGCCAACTAAGTGCTCTAGTCTACTAAAACGTACTGATAGAATGATCATAAGGGTTATACATGTAAGAGGCTGTAGACATTTCAATGAGAAAACCCTGACAGAAATGGTGATATTAATGACACATAAATCAAACAGTGGGTCTGAACAGAGGATGTTCAGTAGTTGCCAAAGACCACTGTGCGGCGTTACTGTAGGTCTGGCCCATGTGTGTGGTTGAACCGGGGGTGTTAGTGAGTTATATCCTGTTAGATGTAGCCTCCAGGCTGAGGTCTGAACTGCTGGCTGTGGGTGGGACCCTGCAGAGGAAAGGTGAATAGGTTAAGGAGGGAACAACCAAGCTAAAGGGAGCAAAATAGGAGGCAAATAGACCAAGAGAATACAAGTTGAAAACAAGATAAAAGTGCACGAGGTCACAAACAATCCTGATGTGTTATTGCAAGACTTTCCTGCTCACTCCTTCCACGTCCTTCTTTTCATTTCCCCCTGTCCTATCTCCTTCATCTCTGTAGGAGGTAGTGGTGTGTGGCCACTCTCTGGAGGTGAATGTGACCAGCAGTCTGGATTTCTACCTCAGCGTGGCCCAGGTGCAGCTCCTCCAGCAGCTCCTCACAGAAAACATGGTGGGGATGGACACTCCTGAGAAAAGTGCTGAGGTACGTCAACAACAACAATCAAGTTAGTCCTCTCAATCCTTCAGTGTGGCGGAAATATATCATATATGAACTATGCTTTACCCAGAAACACACATGCAAAAGTTCAAATAGTGCTAGTTGTATTTCTTTGCTCACATTTGATGCTCTCTCTTGCTGATGATTGTCATCTTGTTAATCTTCATGAAGTACCACAGTTTAACATGAATCCATGTACAAATCTCTACACGAGGCTTTGCAAGTTTAGCTCAAAGAAACATCCCCACTTACATCCCGATACAGTGCCCCTCACTATTTTGGATGGCTGTAAAACATTTAAATATTTACTCACTCGGAGTAAGGCGGTTATCTCATGTGACCTTAGTTTACTGTGCTGTACTCAGCTGCAGCTTTCAGGGCACTTCCTAGTGTTTACAGGATAGGGAGCTCCAAGGCGCCATTTGCCCCGTCTGAGCGCTTAATAAAGCGTTCTAATGGAACACAATATAACAATATTTACCAGCTGTGGTGAGATGGGAGTCGTAGAGGAGGGAAGGGGACAGGGGAGAGAAGAAGGGGGAGTGGGGTTAGATTAAGTCAGAGGTGATTTACTTCTATCTTTTCTTGGGATTCTTTTGGAGAGGATGTATGTGCTGACGTGCAGCGAATGCGTCAGATGACTCAGACCTTGTAGAGGCTTTCATGAAGTTAAAAGTGAAAATGTGTTTTTCCAACACAAAAACAGGGATCGCTTTTTGTTTCTGCTGCCATTATGAATGCGCTTTATCAATTCATAGTGACAATACAATATTATGGCAACAATCATTATCACGATTATTTTTGGTCAATAATTGATATCACAATTATTAAAAACGATTATCCATTTACTTTGAAAACATCCATTTATTGAAAAAAAACATTAAAACAGTATGTTTTTAACAGTTGATTACCCTGAACTTTAAGTATAATTCAACTATTTTATTTAAAATAGTAATCGTTTTATTTCGATTACGTTGTTTTCGTAATCGTTGCAAGCCAAAATCGTAATTGAGATTAAAATACGACTAATTGCACAGCCCTACAATACAAGCAGCATTACTATTGCTTCATGTTCATTCACAGAGCAAACCTTGAAGCAAAACAAAATGTAAATAAATTCTTACAATCAAGTCAATAGTGTTTGTCAGATTTGTAAGTGCAACACTGTATAAACGAATGAGAGAAGACATTGTTTTAAGTTAACGGGCTTCTTTATTTATTCATTTATTTAGTTGTTTATACAGTTAGTCCTAAGGAGGTGCTAGCGGTGCATCTGGTTTTCATTTGGGTGATCTCGGAGCCCTCACCCCTGACTTGTAGTGATTCATGGCTTGATTCTGTTGAGGGGCAGCTAACGGCTGCAGAGGGTTCATCCAGGTTCAAGTCAGTTCAGAAAGCTGCTATTCTGGGAGGTCCATTGGCAAAGGTTAGAGAAATTAGAAATCAACGCACACAAAAAAAGATTCAGCTTTATTCTATGAATGTATTTATTTATTTTGTACCTTTATTTCTCAAGGCAAACACCTTCACCACAACAAACCCCTTCCTGTATGATTACACTTTTTCTGTGCATTTGTGCTGAGCAACTCAAACCTGAAGAGCTGGGGATTACTGGTATTGCTCAACGGCACTGTGACAGTAGCTGCTAAGTGTTATGTTTTTTTCCCAGCCATGTTTCCTAGTTAATCCAGAGATTGGAACAGTCACATTTTTGTTCCGAAATCCAAATCTAACCGCTGTGTTATTGTTACCTTCAACTGGATTGAGTGAAATGTAAATGACCCACGGGTACAGAGTGATGTAATATAATGATCATCCATCTACTATTGAACTATGTAGAATATATGCTTGGGAACATTCCTCAGCTTTCCTTTAATATTTCCTTTTTGTCACAGTTGTTGGAAACTCTCACTTTTATTATACCATATTCATTTCAGGTGCACTGTACCATGTTTTTTACCCATTCTGTTTTATAGTAGTGCCATAATGGAGCACAACAGTATCATTAACACTGAGGTCAGTCAGTGTGTGTCTTCACCTCTGTGCAGCTGCAGAGCATGGAGCTTTTCCTGGAGCTTTGACTTTTTGGACACTCACTGTAAAACTATTTGAACCTCCATCTATCTCGGTGTCGTAAGTCTTTTGGCGGCTGCATGTGTCCGGCTGCTTGGCCAGGCCCACAGAAGGGGGGGCGGTGTGACTAACCAATGATCAGAAGCTCATTCTATGAGCTGCAGAGCCCTCTGGTGGTGACTTTAACTACAGACCCCAGCTCTGGAGGGCTGCTTCACTTCACTCGCAGTGTGCTCTGCCTGCAGCCTGTCTCCCCCCGCCAACACATTAGACACACCACAATCAAATAATATCAGTAATATGTGCATTGCCATTGTTTGGAGTATGAATCTGGAACAGGTAAAGGTTTTAAATGTAGTGAGAATAGACTAACTTGATATAATAAACCAGATGGCTGTCCACCCCCTGCTAACAGCTTACAAATAATAATCATACAACTCAGATGTATTTCCATTCCCAGTTTCCACAAGATCATAATCTGGATTTGGTGCATGTATCTGTCTTTCTTCTTCTTTTCTTTCTGAATTCAAACCCAACTTCTATAATGGTATTTATAATATTTGACAGCTTTGTTTGTACTTCCTTTATACAACCTGTTCAAAGGATTAAATTAAAAGCAGATCCTGGATCTGTGGTGCAGGGGAATTATTTTTGTTGTTGTGCTTCAGTAAAGCCTCCCCGCTCTCAGGCAGCTCTGTCCCCAGCAATGGTTCAAATGAAACACTGTTCTTACTCACTCTCTATTATGTCCACATCTTTTCCTTTCTTTTTTATTTTGATTTGTTTCTTTCTTAGACATTTTGAGAACTTTCTGTTTGCCTTGAACAGATTGGGTAGCACGTTACAATAAGACTACCCTTATAAAGGGTTTACGAATAGTTTGTCATTCATTTATTAATTAGGTTGTGAACACTTTATAAACCCTTAATAAGATTTTATAAGACATGAGATAAACAGGGTGACTGTGACCGGTTGCTTGCCAAATAGTGAGCCCACATGTATCTGTACTGCTAAGCCTTATTAGAAATGGTAGTAACTCATTAATAAATGGGAATGTGTTTTACACTTTACAAGGCTCCCTTTAGGCAGCTATAAACGTTAATAACTCGTAAATAAATGGTCATAAAGAGATGCCAAGAAACATCAAGATGGATGGGGGGGGAATCAACTCAGTGAACAACAGATACCAAGGATGCTGGCTGATGAAGAAGATGAAGTAAGCTAGGTAGTCAATATAAGGCTTAGTCATCTTGCCAAATAGCGAGCCTGTGTTGATGTATGTTGTTAGAACTGGTTTATAAATGGTTCTTAATGATTAATAAAGTGTTTACAACCTAATTAATAACCCTTTATGAATCCTTTATAAGGGTAGTCTTATTGTAAAGTGGTAGATTCTCCCTGTTCCTGGACACTGATTTCAAACAGTTCCCCTCGCCCCTCACAGCTGTGTTTTATTGTCTGGGTTAATGAATTTGTTTTGTTGGGGCTTTTGGTTCCCTGGCAGTGCTGAGAGGAGCCAGGCGCGTGGGCAATATGTGTGAGCCTTGTGTCTGCTGTTTTTAAAAGAGAATCTAGCCACTCTCACACACACTTGTATTATTACACTCGAATACCTACATGCAGACGCTATCCAACATTTTCATTTTCTCATAATCATTATGTGTCATTGTGCATTGCTTTAATCAAAATTCAGATGCAAAGCAATGGCAACATGATTTCTAAGCCGTCCAAAGGCAGATTTGTTGCTCTTTGTGTCAAAGCATTATTGGATGTTTATCGCAGCATTAGCCACAGTCCGTCACAGTTTGACTTCTCCTCTGTGTTTAAGCTCGATTGTAATGATGATAAAGTAAGGCTGGGTTGAGATCAGGCTGCTTTCAGCAGCAGGAGGTCCCACAGTCAGGGAGCTATGAATAGATGATAGGGCGGCTTATGGGACTTATCTCACCGCTCTGTCATCGGCACTGTCACCCAGCAACACACAAATGTATACCCTCACACACACATGTGCATACACATGCACACACATGGTCCCCACATTGTCTGCATTGTATCTGCCTGCAGCCTGTGATTTGCCAGTACTGTAATACTGCTTATTGCCTGAACAGCTGACCTGTGTGTTTTTGTTAGTTTGAGTTATGTGTGTCAGATCTACAATTGACATTATTTGAGAAGTTATAGACCTTGTGTGAAAGTGTGCACGTCTTCATCTTTCCCGGCAGCTCCTCCTTCCAGGCTGTCTAAATCACCACTTCTTTCTCCACAGAAAGAACACAAATCAAATGGTTTATTTGATACCTCAATGCCATCCATTCCCTTTGAGCAGATGTTATAGTGTAACCTCTCATCATTGGCATCGCTGTCTGGCTGTCATGCTGATGCCACAATGACAAGCTCCCAAAGTATTTTAGTAATGTCCCAGCAAACTGGTTAAAATCCAGAATAGAACATTTAAAATATGACTTCCCTGGTCCCATGTTACTATGTCCCTGTCCCTCACAGGCAGAGGCAGCCTGTGTCAGCCATGTGCTTGTACCACAGTGAGAGAAAAATACCCTCTGGTGCAGGGGAAGTCCCGCCCGGCTTCATCCTCCACCTCATCCTGGGATGATTACACGCATGGGAAACAGGGCTTTAGACTTCCTCCAACCTTCATGCACGCACGCACACGCACGCACACACACACACACACACACACACACACACACACACACACACACACTGATGCCAGTGCACACATCCACGCTCAGGAGAAGGTATCAGGCCTCATAGGAACCTCTGGATTACAGTTTTTAGTAAACACACATGTGGAAAACCTCTCAATCACCCATTACCTGCCTTATCTCTGTTCCTCCTCTCCCCTTCTTTTTCTTTCCTTTTATTCCCTTCCTTTGTGAATCAATTACCACATATGTGTGCACTGTGAGGCTGTATACTATCTACCACCTTTATCTACTTTACCTCTCAATCACCTGCATCATCAACTCATCTTGTATTCCTCTTTTGTGTCTCTCCTTAAGTTTCCACGCTTGTCGTCTTGTTCCTCTCATTCGTGTATTTTCTTCCTGGTGGACTGGCACAGCCCCTGGTAGACAAAGTGTTGCTCCTTCAAGAGCTGGCTAGTTTAAGCTAGCTGGCTGACAAGGGAGAGGGGGGGTTCTCTGCTAGACCCTGACAGTGTGTAGATATTACTGAACCATTTAAGCTGCACTCTGACGCAGAGCTGGACTAACGCAGTGGGAACAGCAGAGCAGAGGCTGTTTCAGCGATGTGAGGAGGAACGTTCTGTGAGGAGGAACGTTCTGTGAGGAGGAACGTTCAGTGAGGAGGAACGTTCAGTGAGGAGGAACGTTCAGTGAGGAGGAACGTTCAGTGAGGAGGAACGTTCAGCGAGGAGGAACGTTCAGTGAGGAGGAACGTTCAGCGAGGAGGAACGTTCAGCGAGGAGGAACGTTCAGCGAGGAGGAACGTTCAGCGAGGAGGAACGTGCTGGAGGAGGAACGTTCTGTGAGGAGGAACGTTCTGTGAGGAGGAACGTTCAGCGAGGAGGAACGTTCAGCGAGGAGGAACGTGCTGGAGGAGGTACGTTCAGCGAGGAGGAACGTTCAGCGGGGAGGAACGTTCAGCGGGGAGGAACGTTCAGCGGGGAGGAACGTTCTGCGAGGAGGAACGTGCTGGAGGAGGAACGTTCAGTGAGGAGGAACGTGCTGGAGGAGGAACGTTCAGTGAGGAGGAACGTTCAGCGAGGAGGAACGTTCAGCGAGGAGGAACGTTCAGCGAGGAGGAACGTTCAGCGAGGAGGAACGTTCAGCGAGGAGGAACGTTCAGCGAGGAGGAACGTGCTGGAGGAGGAACGTTCAGTGAGGAGGAACGTTCAGCGGGAGGAACGTTCAGCGGGGAGGAACGTTCAGCGGGGAGGAACGTTCAGCGAGGAGGAACGTTCAGCGGGGAGGAACGTTCAGCGGGGAGGAACGTTCAGCGAGGAGGAACGTTCAGCGGGGAGGAACGTTCAGCGAGGAGGAACGTTCAGCGGGGAGGAACGTTCAGCGAGGAGGAACGTTCAGCGGGGAGGAACGTTCAGCGAGGAGGAACGTTCAGCGAGGAGGAACGTTCAGCGAGGAGCAACGTTCTGCGAGGAGGAACGTTCTGCGAGGAGGAAGGAACGTTCTGCGGGGAGGAATGTTCAGCGAGGAGGAACGTGCTGGAGGAGGAACGTTCAGTGAGGAGGAACGTTCAGCGGGAGGAACGTTCAGCGGGGAGGAACGTTCAGCGGGGAGGAACGTTCAGCGGGGAGGAACGTTCAGCGAGGAGGAACGTTCAGCGGGGAGGAACGTTCAGCGGGGAGGAACGTTCAGCGAGGAGGAACGTGCTGGAGGAGGAACGTGCTGGAGGAGGAACGTTCAGCGGGGAGGAACGTTCAGCGAGGAGGGACGTGCTGGAGGAGGAACATGCTGGAGGAGGAACGTGGTTTCTCAGTCCAGGTCATCAGTGGGAAGGACGCAGTGTTTTTCTGCTGCATGTGTTTTCTTTCTCCACATAACCACACTCGACTTCAGTTACATGCATTTGGACAGTGAAGGTCATTTTATGTTGTATAAGCGTTTTATAGATTTAAAAATGCTTTCGTAGTTCTTATATTTAGTTTTGTTTTGAGAAAGAATTATATGTTGTAGATCAACTTCCGGCAAAGATACATTGAATCTCCCTACACTTGCATAGAACTAAATAAATAAAGCCTGTGAAACAAAGCCCTTTCTGCAGCCCAGTCTTCGCTCTCAGTGCTACTAATTGTTACACCGCGGGAGAATTGAAGCTTGGTAACCCTGTTGTATAACAATGTAGCTAACTTTCATGTAGGAATATTAGCTGAATGCACATGGCTTATCTTAGCCAGGGTGTTGTTGACATGCTTGGCTCAGTGTGCGACCTGGGGCTGGCCCCTTGTCTATGTATGTTTAAAGTAAACCATTTCCAAGGCCGCTCCTCTGTGATGAATGTTTCTTATTGTTTCGTAGCAGTTGAGTTTTTGAGAACTGATATTTCTCTCTCAACCTCCGACCTCTCCAGGACAGTGAGGTGTCAGGGGAGCTTTGATGTGCTCTGCTGGCCAAAAGAAAAAGGGAGACATGTGATGAGAGTGAAAACCCAAAGCATGGAAGAGAGATTGTATGAGAGTAGAGACCGCTTGAGTGAGGAGGTCCAAATGACAGAGGGAGAAACCCACGGAGATGACAGTGAGAAAAAGAGTCTGAATCCTGTTTACTTTGATTCCTGGCTCTGCAATGCATTTGTCCGTACATGTGGGAGCAGTCGTTCCTTAGAGGTTGGCTCTTCACCAGTCGACCTGGCTATTAACCCTCTCTGAGGGCCAGATCCCTTTCACCCTGACCTCTTCCCATCCTGCTTAGCACTATTTTCCTTCGCCCTGTTGCTGCTCAGAGCAATAATAAATAAGGCTCCCTGCACAGCAATCTCCTTTTCCATTTTGGCTGCCTTACATCTGTTAAGTAAGCTTCGTTGTCTCAGCTTATCTTAAACATACATATTTTCATAGGCAGTGTTCATCTCACTGCACTTCTTTTTCTTTTTTTTGTTCATGTCTCTCTGACCCTCCTGTGTGAATCAACTGGTAATTGACAGCCAGTCATAACAACTCACCTTGCCTGTTCAGCCCCCCCAACCCCAACCTTCTTCACAGGCATAGCTGTGGCACATTCTTAAATTAGCCCCTTGGAAACTCAATCTATTTGAGATCAGTAGCAGCTGAATTTGCGCTCTCCTCAATCAGTTTTGGCAAAATTGGCGTAAAAACTCCTGATAAAATCACAAAGGTAGGAATTCTATTAGAGCAGGGAAACAAATGGCGCCTTTGAGGAAAGGCAGCGGGCCCCACCGTGAACCCTGGGATCGGATGTCTATTCAGGTGAGGAGAAGTCAGGACTGCCCTCTCTCTCTGCCTGCAAGGGAACCTGGGTCACACACCCGGGAGAGTAAAGGCAGGGCACCCCAGGCCAACTAATACACACACACACACATGTACACACATACCATAGACTTTGTGCAGTAAAAAAAACACATTTCTTGTCTGAAGAGGTAATAAGAGGACACTGATCTTTTCTTTACACCTGTATAAGCAAGAGTCCACCTAGAATAACAGGTGATGGAGAGTATTGGTTCCTGTACAGAGGACTCAAGTGTGTGCATGTGTGTGCTAGAGTATGCATGAGGGTTTACATATGCGTTCATACATGTATGTGGGGGAAATAAATAGTATATATATATATATAAATATAACGTTTTTGCAGGTGTTGTGGTTTACTGAACTACTGAGACTGCTCAGTGGTGGGCTTGATTTTATGCGTCAACTGTTTCCGTTTGTCTGTTTGAAGCTGCTTTGATGAGTCAGGTGTGCTTGACAAAGAAGAGTAAACGCATGCACCTCACGTATTCCAACACTTGGATCAGTTCACTACCATTCTTTTGTTTATTTGAGTTGCAAGAACTTCAGCCAGAACAGAAACACGTACCTGCGTGCAATTACTTAAAATGAATTACAGGTGTTCTTTTAAAAATACAATTCTCAATTCTGACCAATGCAGCCTGATGATCCTGAAATTGTTATACTGTGGGTATATCCAACCCAGTCTCACAAAAAAACGTGTAATAACTACGTTGGTCCACAACGTAGGACGTAGTATTTCTACAAAAACGCCTCTGAAATTGTAAGATGCCTACGTTTTTTTTCACCATTCATTCCAATGGCTGGCTTCTATGTCATGTGATCTTCAAATTTCTCCCTGCAGAAAAAAAAACATGGCCGACCTTCGTTTTATTCTCGGTGTAAAATGCCTATTTTAAGGTTAGTTTGGTCATTAAAATGCGTTTTGATGTCATTTCATGCGAGAAATATGAGTTGTTATTTAAGATTATGTGTGCAGTGGGTGTACATGATCTTTAGTTTGCTAGTTATTACGAAGATTACTTCAGGAAATTGTGTCCATTCAACGTTTTCATTGTTACTAAGATGGTTGCTAGGGACGCTGCTATCGATATTATTTCTGTTATGTTGTGTAAAATGGTGTTATCTTTATTGCTACCCCCTTCCCCGTCAATGTATAGTGTTGGTCCACAGTGCAAACGTAGGCCTATTAGTAGGGGTGTAACGGTTCACAGAAGTCACGGTTCGGTTCGTACCTCGGTTTGGGGGTCACGGTTCGGTACGGTTTCGGTTTTTGCTGTTATTTATTTTTAACAGTCGTGCAAGTTTTGGTATGAAAATAAGGAACTCTAACATTTGGAATCATTAACTGTATTACACAGTTAAAAACAAACCACAAACAGTAACACACACACTCAGATGGCCATATTATTTATAATGGCTAATGTCAAACAAAAAGGTTAAATAAGCTGTACAGCTAAAAAGAATGTCTTGAAAATATTAAAATAAATAATAAGAAAGTGTTTCAATCACAATCAATAAAAGGCAATACAGAACTGTATAACATCTCCTGATGTCAAAATATAAAATAAATACAATAATATAAAACAAAATAAAATCTGTACCTTTTAGGAGCAATGTCTAACATGTGTAATTAACTTGTGAGTGTGTGAGGCCATTATGCCTAAATAAAGGTACTCAAGCTTTACTCTATTTTCAAGTTGTTCTTCAAAAAGATGAGTTTGTCTACGTTGTCAGCAGTGAGGGCAGATCTGTTGGCGGTAACTATGTCACCTGCCGTCGAGAAAACCCTCTCGCTGGGGACTGAGACTGACTCGGATGTGATTGAGCATGTTTGACGTGTTACCACCAGCATACCGCACCGCTGTCGAACAACGCCGACACACCGTCCTCGCCCGATCCACAACTCGCACCCCATCATTGTTGTAGTCCACAGGGAACCCGAAATGTTCCCACACACCTGATTTAAAAGAAGCAGGTGGGTCTTCTAGCTCCTGTGTGTTGTGTGAACTCGCCATAGATACTAACTTTTCTTCTTCATATATTGTGTTCGTTTTGTTGTGTTTTGTTCTTGTTCTTCATTTGTTATTTACGGGCGGCTGGCTTTTAGGCGCAATACCGCCCCCTGGATTATATATAGTGTAATACTGCCCTGAGTGACAGACTTTTTTCCCACTCGTAAAAAAAGGCGTATTCGCCGTGTGACTGCATGTGCCGAACCGTGACGTCCGAACCGTGACGGTACGGGACGAATACGGATACCGTTACACCCCTACCTATTAGTTTAACAAAATCAAAGGTACAAGCTAGACTTTTATTTAGCATCTCAAAACACATCGGACCGGCGGAGACAGGAAGTCCGGCTTACTAAAATGTCCGTGCAGAACAATACCCTGGCCTAACCCATAGATCCGTGGGTGAATAATGTCAATCACCACAATAGATACGTTATTTTCCGTTACCAACACCGTTATTAGTGTTGGTCCACTGCTTTTCTCTTTGAAAGTCATCACATAACGGCATTGAAATACACGGTTTGGCTGCATTAAATGTTACATATCTGCTGTAGTTCTCTATTTATAGAGCCTTGATGAGACAAACATGATGAACTGGAAACGTGACATGGATCATAAATATATCAGTAATTAAACAACATCTTACATTTATTTTCACACAATACATCTCCTTGCAGTATCGACACTAATTCGGCTGACTTTTATATTTGATCCAATTGGTAGATAGGCTGTATTTACACCATAAACGTGCACACCTGATATAAAGGGACACCTAGTGGTTAAAGCATGTTATTGAATTTCATTATTTTTATTATTAGACATTAATAGAATCCCTATAAAGTATGTTCATTACTCGTTATTCTCTACTAATAGTTAATTAAAGACTGTATATAATGACTATTTTGCACATCCCTTTCAAGATTTTCTAAGGTTTATTGACATATTCACAAATGGTGTAGTTATGCAATGAATGTAAAACTTTGTGTATACCTCCACCTTGCATGTCTGTGTGTGTGCTCGTTTCTGAATGTGTATACAGGCTGGTGTGTGTTTCCAGTGTGTCTCAGCCATGAATGTGTGTGTGTGCAGGCTCCCCAGGGTACAGGCAGCATCTCTCACAGTCCTCGTCCACCTGCCCACCCTGCACCTCTCACCCTGCCCTCCCAACCCTGCCCTCTCATCCTGCCCCCCCCCAACCCTGCCCCCTCCCCACCCTGCACCTCTCACCCTGTCCCCCCCCCACCCTGTACCTCTCACCCTGCCCCCCCCACCCTGCCCTCTCATTAGATTAAACAATTACGGCCACACAAATCTCAAACCTAAATAGGGACGTAAGCGGCTAATGAGAGCCAGTTGTTCTCGGCTCCACTTTAGGTATTTCAATAGGTTCCTCGCCTCCCAAATATTTTGCTTATTATGTACAACACTTTGTTCCCCTGATGCCATGTGACATACAGGGGGGAAAACAAACATCCGTATGACAGTAACAAGTTATGCATGTTGACATTCCTAAAGCTCTGGGTCAGCTGGAACACTTTCCATCCGGAAATACCTACAGGAGGAGAAGTGAGCACAGGGGGGGTTCTGAGTAGGACATGGCTGGTCTTAATAGAGGAACGCCTGTGAAACACCTAACCCAGAAAACAAAGGAAAGATGAACAGACAAGAATCTCTGAATCCAGAGATGTCTGCAGATGCTTTATGGCTTACAAAAGCCCTGGCTCCAAATCAAAGATGCTCAATGATAAAGGCTGGAGAATAAAAAGAAAAATAGTAAAAAGGGTGAGTTAATGCGGTCCATCTGGGGGGCTACAGCATGCTGCTCAACAGAAATCTGGCTCTGGGTTGTGGCAGCCAAAAACCTCTGTTTGAGAATTGATTGGACTTCAAAAACTATTTTATTATATCCCTGCACGACATTAGATTGCTTATAAATATTTTTGCCACAAAAAAAGTGCGGATTGTCATTGGTTAGCATTAGCAAAGCAGAGCTGGATCTAGAGCGCTGACATTAAGCAGGCTGCAGCGTTGTGCTGGGTTTGAGACAGAGTTCTTCCCAGTACGACACCAGGCCAAACCAATGCCGCTGCTCGTAAGCTTTGGCAATCAAGAATGATTTAAAAGGTCTGACAGACAATAACACTTAAAGGAGACGTTTGGGTTCAGTCCTCCTCAAAACATCCACCATCAAAACTGAAACCCTGATTCAGATCCACCAATCAAACCCAGTGCTTAGGTTAGGGGTGATTGTGAGGACACGCAGGAATCACCCCATGTCGTTACAATAACACATGCTGTTTATATAAGCACAATGCAATGCAGTTGTATTAGTCAGTGAAGGAAGTGTTCAAACATGGCAGAGGACCATTTCTAGATTAACACCACAAGTGTGTTTGTAAAAACAAACAGGGGAAAAGTGGCTGACCGTTATGATGTAAGTACTCAGAAATGATACACAGACTTTCTCTGTTCATCCGGCATAATCTCTTGGCTGGAATTGGGTGTTGAAGCAAGGCGTTTATCACCAAATATTTCCATCATTAGCGATAAACAAGATATCAGCCATATGATAAACGAAATAGGGGCAGCAAAGACATTGAGGCTAAAGCTAGATGGATGAATTGTTAGAATTGTCTAATAAAGGAATGAATGTCGTTTTGAAATGTAATATAAAAACACTCATAGTAACTCCATGTAGCACATATCTGGAAAACTGCACCAGTATTTTATGTTAACTGATTATATTAAGATGAATGCCATGTGTGGAGAAAGGTGAGACGGTCTCCAAACTGCCCAAGGTCTTTTGGTTGATAAGAGTCCCTGCCTGAGGACTGGTAAGTCGGAAGACCGCCTTATCTGACAAACAGGAACATTATGATGTGTGGCCTACACCTGATATAGAGCAACATGCTCTTTGCTAAGCACATGTTCTCTAGTGCCATATAGACTCGGTAAAACAGAAAGTTGACTTGATCATACATAATCCAATATGCTCTAATTTATCAAAGATGATAAGAGTTCGGGCCTGAAGACCACACCAATATTCACTCATCAACATAGCGCCACTGGAAACACAAAATAACGTGTTTCAGACTTTAACGTCTTCTGTTGTGCAAATACTGTAGGAATGTATCCTTCACCATAAACAAAGAAAATTATGTAACTTCATTCTACATGGTTGGAAATGTTCTAAACTTCACCAGTTGTTAAGGGGTCATGCCTGAAGACATGTATACAGTATGCCAATTTTGATTCATTCATTTTTAGACATTTTGGTAAATTGAAAGTAAAGTCTCTGCACTTCTCGAAATGTCTGTGCTTGATAAGAGTCCCTGCCTGAGGACTTTTAATTGTCAACATTGAGACTTAATCATAGCGCCACCTACTGGCAACAGCAAGTAAGCCAGTGTGTGACAAACACCATTTATATATCTATATATAATATAACAACATACTGTTTGTTAAGCATGTTGCAAGCCTCCAGGAGGTGCTCCGGACTATGAGGAAAATATTCGTAGTGGCCAAACGGTGGTACTACAATTTCCGTTTCAGTCCGTGACGTCACTGGGCCCAGAAATACTTTTTCCCATTGACTAACATTGGGAAAGAGACGTCTGTAAATCAGCGGATAATTTTTTTCAAACTAAATAAACTACCCAGTATGAACTGTTTAGGTCATAAGAGCTGTAAAATGCACTCAAAGCTGAATCCAGATTTATTGTTTCTCTCTCCATTCATTCTACTGAGCCAAGAGAGGGAACAAATTGCAACTGCAAATTGGGCTGCAGTGTAGACGTCAAGTGTCCTATTTGGGTTGCCGTATGCAGCTGTCCAATATGGTGGATTATCTCGCGCTTGCGCAATGCAAATCGGGCAGAGATGCAAATCGGGCAGTCACAAGCAGCTCTCATAGGAATGACGAGGCCCCGCCTCCGACGCTGTTTCCAGTTCTTATTATACATCCATGGGATGTGGTGCAACATTTGCACCAGGAAGTCGGCCATTTTGAATTTGAATGTTTGTGCTGTATTTGGCCAATTTGCTCTACATTTCTTGTGAATGATAAGAGTCAAGGCCTGAAGACATAATATGACATAATAAGAAGACATAATAAGCTTTGTATATTATACGAAGCTTCATAATGAAACTTGGGCATATCTGTGGCAGCCCGGCTATCCTTCACCATGAACAAAGAGACTGTTGTAACCGGTTGAAACTCGTCTTAACGAAGTCACAACTTTTCATGTTTGATGAGGGTCTCGCCCTAAATACATCTAGAGGCCTATATTCAATCATAGTGTTAGCGCCACCTAGTGGCAACAGGAAGTTGCTGTTGATATACTTGGAATTACAGGTCTCAGCAAGTTAACTAGATCACCTTCCTATTTGGTTAGCTCAATGTCAAGATCTTCAGCAACATGGGCTGAGTCTTGCATGCACACACAAAACTTGGCACACGCGTTAACAGTGATTAACGTAGTCAACTGATGTTTTTGTTTCGATGTGGCAAAGTGGCTGAATAGCGGCCCCTAAACATTTGACGAAGCAGCCCTCCCACCGTTACATGGATTTACGATATTTTTCATGCACATGTATCACATATAGACTTAAAATATGTCTGTAGGGGTAGATGTCTAAACACAACAGGAAATCAGCCGTTTTGAATTTTGTGTGATATTGCCGTGTATTATGTCAATTTTCTTACTCCATACTTTATCAAACTCCTCCTACAGACCAAATCCAGTCAACTTCACATTTGATCAGTAACTTTAAAATAAAGATCAAAAGTGTTTAAATACTTGCTGTAGTACGCCCTTGTCGTGGCATCGCTGCCATTTCGAGACACCTGCATTTAACACAACTTTTTCGTAACTTGAGTGTACATTCTCCAAACTGCACCAAATGATTTTGGTTGGTAAGAGTCCTGGCCTGAGGACTTGAACAGGTCAATATTGATTCAAAGTCAACAGGAAGTTGGCCTTATGTGACAAACATCATTCTATAAAAAATGAAAATTACACACCGCTACCAGCATCCCGCAAGTACCCCTGGTGTACATGGATGTGCGAGGGCCCATTCATCGCTGCTTTCAATCTCACATTGTTATTTCTCTAATTAAGAACTAAGGGCTAAGGACACATGGGGTCCTAGGCTGTATGAAGAGAGAACTAAATAGGATATTGCGTCTCATGCTATCAAACCCCAGAGAGGTAAACCCACCAACCAACATTTCTGAGTGGAGGGAGCTTGTTAAAATTGCCCCACTCGGCGCCCTGAGCTTTTGAGTGCACCGTGTTTAAAGTGCAGTTGACAGTCACTCTGAAGCACTCTGTATCCATTTGCATGCTTCAGGGTTGCGAACTTCCACTGCTTCTTTGTTGTGGTTCAGTTAAAGTGCTTAGCAGGTTGCCTTTGTTATTGAGACAAAGTTGAAAGTATGTAATTACTGCCTTTGATGCCCTTTTTTGCTTTGTGACCGCTGTTATGCCGTACCAATAGTGGTGATTTCAAATAATAAATGTCTTCCGCCCTCTGTTTTCCTCTTGAAAATTAGAGAATGAAGTTCGGTCTTTATGGCATTCAGTTAAGCTTTATTGTTATAATTTTTGTTAAGTTGAGGTATTAATGCATCATGGATTTCTTCCATCAGCACAAAAGCATAGAAGCCTACTGTGAGCTTTATGTTTCTGGTAAACAATAGCGGGTAGCACAGCGGGGGTCAAACCTGCAAACTCTGATGTAGTCAAGATACAGAATTTGATTATCATGTAGGCGATCAACTGTTCTGGTAGAAAGATTGAGTAACATGAGTGGATATTCTACTGTAGTTTTAAGAGAACATGGGAAAACTTTGATAAACATACCATTTCTACTGAAAGCACCTGCCACTGGTTTCATTTAAGTTAAAAACATGCTACTAATTACAGCTTGTCTTTTCTTTCCTGTTAAAGGTAATAATCTAGCATATATATTTCCATGATTGAAACACATGAGAAGGTGAAATAATACATCAGAAGTAACCTAAAAAAAATGAGCCTATAATGTGTGTCAGGTCTCTTTGACAACTCTGTGCCCACTTACTTCAAGCTTTTCTTTGAACCATGCAGCTACCATCTAATGATGTGTTTCTGACCTATGTCACTCAACACTAATGCTGCGTTCACACCAGACGCGATGCGATGTTTGGGGGCGGCGCGATTACATGTAAAGTCAATGTAGAGATGCGGACAGATGCGGACAGACGCGGACAGACGTGATTTCGCTCCGACGGCGAGCATGAAGCGGTGGACGCGAATTCCGCGGCGCGATTGAGGCGATTGAAGGGGGCCGCGTCAAACGCTCAAGTTCAACTTTTTCAACTCGAGCGTCATCTTCGCGTGACGCGATCTCACGGTAGCCAATCAGCGGTGAGGATCTCAGCATGCCGTCACTGACGTTCAACCAGTAAACATCAGCCGTTAGCTGTTAGCAGTTAGCACACAGAGCTCACAGCTCCTCATATCTGTTCAGAAACTGGACAAAAGTTAAACAAGTACAAACCACCAACCCAGTCTCACGGCATTTCGTGTTATAGTCACAACATTTAATCTTTTGATTCGTGTTCACCAACACGATTTTCCCCTTTTTTTTGTGTCACACAACGATTTTAAAAGCAATGTATTTCTATTGGTAGTATGTTTCGTGCCTGCAGCACGTCTTTTTGTCCGTTCGGGTCTTGAAAGACTGTGGGGTTCATAAAAACATGTTCTTATCAAGCCACGATTATTGTTTTTATTTTAAATCGTATAATGTCGGACTTTTTTTGTCGTCTGTGAGGAAAATAAATGGGGCTTAGAGCCTCAGAATACTGAAATCTGTATTTTTTTAAATCTTTTTTTCCTTCTAATTTGTTATTCTTTTCAAAATAACACACTGTTATTTACTCACCAATAACACACAATTATCCTTGTTTTTATTTATTTGTTTAATTCCATAATCTCAGGCTTTTTTGGCGTCCGTCAGGAACTGAATTTCAAAATAAAAATAACCGGAAACAGACGTAGGCCTATAAGGGACATTTCAAGCATCATTGCGATACACAGCCACTGAACTGATTACCCACGATCCTCAGCTATGGTTTAAGCTTGCTGATTGGATGTTTTAGCCGCAATGCATGTAGGGATATGGTGTTAATGCGATATGAAATCCGAAAAACTTTTTTTTTTAAAGAAAATAATACTTTATTCCAAGTGTTGTTTGTTTGTTTGTAGCCTTTATTAAACCAGGTGAAAATCCCATTGAGATCAACAATCTCTTTTTCAAGGGAGACCTGCAGCACATTAGTTACACATAAAAACAACAGAAAACAAAAAGGACATCAATACAACATAATTACAGGGGTATACGTTAGCAACCTATTCACGATGACAGATATCTAATAACATTTAATCTATCCGAGCTTTAAAATTATGCAAGGGAACCAAAATGCTCAGTTTCAATTTGTTTTGCATAGTGTTCCAAGCTAGAGGAGCAGCACACATACAAGCTTTAGTACCTAAAACAGTACTAGCACTTGGCACATGTAATAAAAACACATCCTGGGATCTCAGGCAATAGCTACTTGCCACTCTCTGTGAGATCAGAGAGCAGATATAAGTTGGTAGTTACCCAACATGGCTTTATAGATCAACATGTACCAATGACTGAGCCTCCGTACAGTTAGTGAAGGCAGACCTGCCTTGGCATACAGGGTACAGTGATGAGTAAGTGCTTTACAGTTAGTAACAAATATCAGTGCACTGTGATAGGCGGCATCTAACTTTTCCAGGCAATGGGCAGGTGCATTCATATAGATCAAATCACCATAGTCCAGCACTGGTAAAAAGGTCACAGTGACTAGCCTTTTCCTGGCTTCAAGCGAGAAACAAGACTTGTTTCTGAAAAAGAAACCTAGTCTAACCCTCAGCTTTTTAAGCAGGTTATTGACCTGAAGTTTAAAAGTAAGACGATCATCAAGCCATATACCTAGGTATTTATAAAAGGTAACCACTTCTAGTACTTGTCCTTGCATAGTAACAATATCCAAAGCAGTCTTTTGAAAAAAGCATTACCTTGGTTTTCTCAACATTTAAAAGAAGCTTAAGTTCAGCGAGCTGAGTCTGAATAATGTTAAAAACAGCCTGTAATTTAACACCAGCCTCCTTAATGGAGGGACCTGCACAATACATCACGGTATCATCAGCATAAAAATGTAAAGTAGCTTCATCCACATTTTCACCTAAACTGTTGATATATATGGAGAATAAAAGTGGACCTAAAACAGAACCTTGAGGAACACCATTAGCAATGTTTAACCACTCAGAAGACAGCCCATCAAAGTGAACACATTGGGACCTTTCAGAGAGGTAGTTCACAAACCACCCTACTGCATGGCTGGATATGCCAATACTGAGTAGGCTCTGCTTTAAGATGCGATGATCGACGGTATCAAACGCTTTGGAAAGGTCAATAAATAGAGCTGCACAACTCTGCTTATTATCTAAAATACTCGTAATGTCATTCACCACTTTCATTGTGGCAGTGATGGTGCTATGTTGCTTTCTGAAGCCTGACTGATGTTTAGACAGGATATCATTTTTACATAAAAACTCCTTTACCTGTTCACTCACTAGGAGTTCGAGCACCTTCGCCAGAACTGACAATTTATAGATTGGCCTATAGTTATTTAAAATAGTTGCTTCCCCTCCTTTTAGCAAAGGCAGGACATACGCTGATTTCCATACTTTTGGAATTGCATTTGTGTTGAGGGAGAGGTTAAAAAGAGTGGTGAGAGGAAGAGCAATAAAATCTGCAGCTATCTTTAAAAAGAAAGGTTCGACGTTGTCCGGGCCGGCCGGTTTCTTAGAATCTAACTTGGTTAAAGCTTCACGAACAACATTAACAGTAAAAGGAGTAAAACTGAAAGGGTTTTCCAGACCACATTGTTCAGAGTCACGGATTGGGGTGTTCACAGAAGCAGAGTTAGTAACAGAATCAAACAGAGAGCCACAGGACACAAAATGTTTATTAAAGCAATTTAGCATAGTGGCCCTGTCCGATATAGTGCCAGATGCTGTGGTAAGGCACTGAGGTAGCTCATTACGGATCTCACCGGTGGATATCGATTTTATGGCTTTCCAAAATGTACTAGGATTATTTAGGTTTTCTGTGGTAACTGACAAATAGTACTTTGACTTTGCACTTTTGACATGTGAAGTGAAGCTATTCCTTAGCTGCCTAAAACGCAGCCATTCTACCTCTGAGCCTGATTGCCTAGCCTTTGCCCAGGTGTTCTTGCTTTTCTCTTTGGAGGTCATCACATAACGGCATTGTAATACACGGTTCGGCTGTATTACATATTACAGATCTGCCGTAGTTCTTTATTTATAGAGCCCTGATGAGAAGACCTTTGGAAAAACTGTAAGAAATGCCGCCGAAACTGAATACTTGACGTGGATCATAAATATATCAACAATTAAACAACATCTTCAATGTATACACAATACGTCTCCTTGCAGTATCAACACTAATTCGGCTGACTTTTACATCTGATCTAATTCATAGACAGGTTATATTTACACCATAACGGTGCACAGCTGATATAAAAGGACTGTGGTTTTTAAAGATATTACTGATTTTCTTTGAATATAAGAATGTAAATACTGAGTCTGAAATAGTATAGCAATATGCTGTAAAATTATGTGAAAGCATGAATAAAACTACACATCTTCAGATGTTGTACATACATAAGTGTCCTACACTAATAATACAAAGTTATTATGGCTGTGTGCCCCGCCTAGTGGTTAAAGCATGTTATTGAATTATTGTTTTTATGTGTTATATTTGATTAAAAAAATATTAAGAGTACATACTTTCATAGGGGGAAAGTAGAAGGTTTGTGATAGAAATATAGAATATAAAAAATCAAGAAGATACTGTAAGTGATCTCTACAATAAAACAGTTTAGTGCAGGATGTACAAAGATATTAATAGGAAGAGGTGCAAAACAGACAAACTAATTAACCTTTATTTAAACATTAAATAATACTTTAGATTAAGGTCTTCTTTTAAATAAGAAAAAGCTTTGGGGGTATCAAAAGATAAATATTAAGCCTGACAAAGTACTTAACGTCTAATATATTGCTTTCCTGCTATGTTAACTATGTTGAAGCACTTATTTTAACTGATATTATACATATGAATTATACTCTTATGTATGTAGATAGAATAAGAAATGTGCAGAATATGACAGTTTAATGGTGGAGGTACACACATATTGATAGATGTCTTGTAATGCACTGTTGAGGAACCTGTGACCCAAGATTTTCATTCATTGCATAACTACACCATAGTTGTATACAGTATATGATATGTCAATAAACCTTAGAAAATCTTGAAATCTTGAAAGGGATGTGCAAAATAGCCATAATATACAGTCTTTAATTAACTATTAGTAGAGAATAACGAGTAATGAATATACTTTATTACTTGTTTCCATTCATGTCAATTGCAGATAAATGTTTAGTCTTCTCAAGCACCAACTATCAAATATCTCTCCTGATTGTTGGCACTTGACAATCACCTTCCCTGAATTTTACTCAGGTGTAACTAAAGTCTGATTTAAGGGTTGTTTATATTTCACATCATTAATCAGAATCTGCAAAGTAACTCAAATAAATGTAGTGGAGTAAAAATACCAGGTTAACCTCTGAATTGTAGTGGAGTAGAATTACAAAGTAACAATGAGCTGTCATGTGGGTATATATTAATGCTGCGCATTATGGACACAATCAATTTTCACCCATTTATTAATTATATGTTTTACATTTGATAACACCAATGTGTTTAATACTGGCAACTTCTAATTGTGGGACGAAAACGTTCAGTAGAGACGTCCCATAGAACATTTTGCGAAACACAATAGCCAGCATGTGTAGTTCTGGGGGGGCATTCAATTCCAGTTTTGGATAGTCTGCCGTGGTTTCGTTCCATTTCAAACAGCTGTTTGACGCTCGGCGTAACCTTGGCGCACTGCCACTCCAACATCCAATCCCAGAGCTTGAAGATTAATCACGGGGACTGTAGTCCTAAATGATAGCTGGGGATTATGGGTAGTGTAGTGTCTTCGGCCATCCTAAACTCAGAAATGTTTTTCGGATTTCATATCGCATTAACACCATATCCCTACATGCATTGCGGCTAAAACATCCAATCAGCGAGCTTAAACCATAGCTGAGGATCTTGGGTAATCAGTTCAGTGGCTGTGTATGTCACTACCCGATCTGCAGCCCTGCCCGATCTGCAGTGCGCATGTGCGAGATGGTCCGCCATATTGGACAACTCCGGACGGCAACCCGAGATGGACACTTGACACAGTGGCTTTTAGCAAAGCTCAAAAATAAAACGAGAGAGAGATGAGTTATTGTTATTACGATGTGACTTCACTATTATTTAACAACTCTTTTTATTGGGTTCTTTTATTTGGGGTTAAGTACATTGTCAGAATAAGTGAGGATTTAACTTCTGTTAGACAGCTATCATACTGAATAAATATTTACTGTGAATGTATGCAAAAATGTATGGCATATAGCTGTCTAACAGAAGATCGGGCAGGGCTGCAGATCGGGTAGTGACAGTGTATCGCAATGATGCTCGAAATGTCCCTTATAGGCCTACGTCTTTTTCCGGTTATTTTTATTTTGAAATTCAGTTCCTGACGGACGCCAAAAAAGCCTAAGATTATGGAATTAAACCAATAAATAAAAGCAAGGATAATTGTGTGTTATTGGTGAGTAAATAACAGTGTGTTATTTTGAAAAGAATAACAAATTAGAAGGAAAAAAAGATTTTAAAAAATACAGATTTCAGTATTCTGAGGCCCTCACAGACGGCAACAAAAGTCCGACATTATACGATTTAAAATAAAAACAATAATCGTGGCTTGATATTGAGTAAGAACATGTTTTTATGAACCACACAGCTTCCGGTCTAACAAGACCCGAACTGACAAAAAGACGTGCTGCAGGCACGAAACATACTACCAATAAAAATACATTGCTTTTAAAATCGCTCTGTGTGACACGAAAAAAAGGGGAAAATCGTGTTGTTGAACACGAATCAAGAGATTAAATGTTGTGACTATAACACGAAATGCCATGAGACTGGGTTGCAACCACATACTGTCTGTGTCATAGTGAATACAGTCGCTGCTTTATTGATGTCTGTAGGCCGTTGTTGTGAGTGTGGAGTGAGCATATACAACGTTAGCTTAGCCTAGTCGATCCGATCTCCATTCAGAAAACACGCATTTTAAAAGGGTTTTTCGCCTGCCGTCTGTCTGCAGACTTGTCAAAGCATTAATTCATGGTTTTTACTAACCGGTATCAGTATGTTGTTATTTCGGCATCATTTAGAAACGTGTATTACAATTTAATCACGGTCAAATATGTTCATTTTGTTGTAGTTGTAGCTCCCGAGCCAGCGCGTCTTGTTTGAATGACGCAAGTAAACACAGCTGACTGCCGCGGTGAAACTCGAGCGTTAGAGCGATGCAATAGGAGCGATTAGAGCGAAGCGAATATTCGCATCGCGTCCGGTGTGAACGCAGCATAACGTTGAAGTTATTTTTATACTGCACCTTGACCTTCTTCCACATTTAGCACTCTTGTAACCTAATAGTGATATCAATCGACCAACCTTTTTGATTTTCAACAGACTTTTGATTATGTCACCAACAGACTATTAACTATTCATATTGATGCCCTGTTGTTCTCTCATTTTGTTGCTGTGTTTTAGTGGCATTTTATAATTCCTGCTTCAGTTCATTCACACATCCTACTAAAACTTTGGAAATTCTAATACGGTTAAAGATCTTTCACTTTCACATCGTGAATTCTGAATTATTTGGTCAACTGGTCATCATTAAGCATGAGCAGACCTTTGCTCTGGTATAACTTCATTTGTAAATCAATCTTTGGACTGGTGCCCACCTATTTATCTACACATGTCATTTAACCAGTGCTGCCATAGCCTAAGCTTCCAGCACTCCATCACTGCCTCAATCCCCTCAGTCCATATGGAAAAAACAACGTTCTCCCACTCTGCCCCCTCAACCGGGAATGTCCTTTATGTCTGTAACTTTGTGTTGTATTCCTGTTGTATCTTGACCACGTCTCTCCTGAGAAAGAGACCTGCATGGCGTCTCAATAAGATAACCTCTAGATTAGTTTTACATTGAAGAATAATGAAACACAGGCAAATAGCAAAATGCTTTAATTGTTGCCCGTCTTTTGTGCCAATACTGTGCACATATCTGTATTTCTTTGATCTCCTTCTGAATTTCTTTCAAATCCCTAAAGTTCATTTGAGCACCTTGAAGCTTTTATTTTTATAATCCAGACTTCAGTTTGGATTTGACGCTGTAAAATGTAGTACTTTTGAAATAGATACGAGTCCTCTGTGTTACTTTGACTTTATTTATTATATTCTTTCCTGTCAACTATCATGAACTTCTCTAACATCTTTAAACATCCACAGTTCTATTTTCCTGATCTCTGAACCTGAATGCCACATACCACATTTTCATTCATCTGGAAACATTTAAGGTCACATTCAGATGTAAAAGTGATGTTGTCGTATTGGACTAGCCAGCACTGTAAACGGGTGGCATTTGGATGATGTGACATTTGCTTCCGCACATTAGACTTCCTCAAGCCAAGCTGTTCTGAGTTACACTGACATAAATTGGGGTCAAAAGTCGTACAGATGCACTCTGATATGATTGGCACTTGGGAGACTCATGGTTTAACACTTCGGGGATTATCCTCCATTTTCCAGAATGTTCTGCCTAGAGACTCTGAGGAAATGACCTCATGATGGGCTGATGGGGGTGGGGGGTATGTCTGTGTAGTTGCATGATCAAGATCTAAGGAAGATTGCATTGGGATCTGGAAACAGTGCTTCAGTGCAGCAATCATATAATATTGTAATATAATAGAAAGTAATGGTTGGAAAAGGGGATTTCAGCTGGGACTAGGCCCACGGCTATACTGCATGTCTGAATCCTGAATATATTGCCCTCTGTCAATGGATAAATTGCCGAAAGGTTAAAGCTTATAGACTACAGGGCCACAGCTTTAGGTTTTCTGTATACCTGTTTTTTCCCAGTGAGTTAGCAATGGGAATAATATAACTGAACCCAGTTTCACAGGAAGGAATCCAGTAATGTTCTTTAAATGCAAAGCTGAGATCAAAACCTGGAAAAGCAACTGACTGCATGTGTGTTTATGTGTATATGTTTAGGAATACACTGATTGCATGCATTGTTTCAAGCTATACGAACAACTGTGTGCTGTGTTATGTCTTCTCATTGTCTCTTTTCCTCCAAGCCCCCAATCGTCTTCCCCATTATCCATTATTCCACTTGTAAGCATATCTAAATATAGTCCAAGAATTGCTTAGGGGGCACTCTCTTAGTAGTGGTGGTTATAGAGAAGACGGGGTATTTGCTCTAATTGTAAATGCATGTGTGGAGCCTGAGCTTGGGAAAGAGAGGCAGAGAACCTGGCAGTTTCTCCTGGCGCTCACTGTTTCCCAGCTGCTGTGCAGCTTATTTGTCCCTTTCAATGTGGGGTGCTCCTAGGAGTGGACATTTTGCCTTTGCTAAATACCTTTTCAAATAACTCCTTACCTCAATACAAGTTTCAGACACTTACACAACACACATGGAGACAAGCCCAGGCCCTTTTCTGCCTTCACTCCCTCCCCATCGCTTGGAAAATCTTTCATTTCTACAAAAAAGAAGTGCACACATCCTGTCTTCATTAGACCAGGGAAAGGAGAGGGCTCTGGCAAGGCTGATCCTATAGAAGCCTGGACGAACAGAACAAGCCGGCCTGCTGCTGCTGCTGCTGCTGCGTTTTATATGGCTCTTGTTCTTAGCCTTTGATGACACTGTTTAGAATAGGAAATATCTAATAAGTCAAGTATTCTGTCTAATGTGCTGCCAGTGGGTTTAGTATTTGCCTGGAGGTCTTGAAACCCTATCTACGCCACAGCAATAATATACATTCGGAATTCTCATGGAGTGGGTGGAAGGGAGTGATGTTGAGAGAGAGGGGGGGGGCTGCTGAGAATACATGTGGTAATAGTAACCATGTGCAGGTTCAAGCAGGCGAGGGTGGGATAGGATGAGACATCTTTTGAAAACTCTCTTTCTTTATGTCTCATCTATTTTCAATTGATCACACTAGTGTCAATAGATAGCAGTATCTAATTGAAACTGGCATAGTACCCTTTAACATGAATGAGAAACATGGGGGAAAGGCTTCAATCATGGGGTAACAGGATTGGACATTATTGGAGCTGATGATGATGAATTGGTAATAGTTGTTTTCATGACGCACCTGACAGCTAACCCTAACCTGCAGCTATCAGACGAGTGTTTCATTATGTCGCACTGGTTAGTCAAACTGAAGCAGCCTCACATGTTTGCATGTGCTTTCTATGACTTCAGTTATATCTTTACTATTATATATTTTTACAATTTTACTATGGATTACTGTTTATGAAAAAAGTGCTTTTGTGGGGCAGGTTCTAAGAGTTTGTTCTCAGCATTTTAAAATATATTCCATGCCCGTTTTAAAAGTAAACACTTGTTTTTATTCAATTTGTACCCACACATGTCAGTTCCATTTAAATGTCCAGTCATTTATAGTTTTGAAGGTAGCGTTTAGTTTCCTTTGTTGTCTCATCTCTGGGAGTCGGTGCAGTAGTTTATATTCATGAAGATGACATGCTATGGGAGCAGAATAAAGATGCCTGCATTGTCGCTTGAAACCTACAGTACATTGATTTATATAACCTGTCACTGAAGCTTGTATTGCCACAATGGCTGGACCCCTCCCGACATCCCGACAGTTGGAGCCAAGCAAAGAATCTCGGCTGCTTTAAAAACAATACCACAGGCTCTGCACAAAACAACTGGATTTCCCGGGGTGAGGCCCTTTTTAAGACATTTCCAATATTGCAAGAATTGCAAAATGATTTTAAGACCACAAAGCATGCATTTGATGTCTCTGTTGCTTTGTGATGCTCTCCTTCTTCAGTCAATTTGTATATGGTTTCAATCAAGCAATTGATTTGGTTAGTGTCCTCTTGTAGAGTCAAACGAGAAACAAAGAAGAAAATAAAAAATGCTCTCATCGATTTGTATGTGATGCTCTGATCCTCCTCTGTGCTTCCCACAGTATCTTGGTTCTGTTGGAGATAATGCACACTGTTTTGATGCAAATGTAACTGCTCGCTGTATCCAGTTATTTGAATGCATCCATGAGTTACACAGGTAGCAGCTTCCCTTTGCACGCTCGCCACACAGACACACACAGACACACACACATATACACAGACACACACACACACAGACACATATACACACAGACACACACACACACAGACACATATACACACAGACACACAGACACACACACACACACACACACACACACACACATACACACACAGACACACACACACACAGACACAGACACATATACACACACACACACACAGACACACACACACACACATACACACACAGACACACACAGACACATACACACAGACACACACACACACAGACACATATACACACAGACACACACACACACAGACACATATACACACAGACACACAGACACACACACACACAGACACACACACACATACACACACAGACACACACACACACAGACACAGACACATATACACACACACACACACACACACACACACACACACACACACACACACATACACACACACACACAGACACACACACATATACACACAGACACACACAGACACAGACACATATACACACAGACACACACACACACAGACACATATACACACAGACACACACACACACACAGACACATATACACACAGACACACACACACACACACACACACACACAGACACATACACACACAGACACACACACACACAGACACAGACACATATACACACATACACACAGACACACACAGACACACACACACACACACACACACACACACACAGACACACACACACACACATACACACACAGACACACACAGACACACACAGACACACACACACATATACACACACACACACACACAGACACACACACACAGAGACACATACACACACACACAGACACACACACACATACACACACAGACACACACAGACACACACATACACACACAACACACACACACAGACACACACACAGACACACACATACACACACACACACACAGACACACACACATACACACACACACACATACACACACACACACACACACTGATAGTGAACACAGCCTAACTGTCTCTGTATATGTGCAGGTGTGTGGTTTGGAGCAGAAGCATGGCGGCCGGGACCCAGCAGCAGGTGTGGACTCGTCCTCCCGTCTCAGCGGGACAGGGAGGGACAGCGGCTTCGGCAGTGACAGCGCTTGCATCCGCATCGTTCAGATCGAGCAGCAGAGCGGGGCCAGCCACCACCGCATCGCCCGGCCCTCACACACCTCCACCATCACCAAGAACCTCAGCTTCATCCCCTTTGACATCTTCCTCACAGCGAGTAGACTCTCCGTCATGACCTACGCATGCTCCAGCCCCCCGAAGGCCCTCCCCTCATCGTCTGACACCCCCGGCACCCCCGAGAAGAAAGAGCCCGGGGATAAGGTAAACACAACGCATGTTACATGGGAACTCACTCTTGAGTCATTTCCTGGATTTGTCAGTTGTCCATGTGTGTAGTTGTTCAAACTATACACAATAGCAATATGTGTTATTTATGTGAGTATTGTAGTGGGTTATAAGTACAAAGGTTTAATTATACACAGCTTTCAAATAAACTGTAACATTTTTAATAACATTTTTGTTGATAGTTTATATTGTAACAGAGATTTGTACAGTACTATGAATAATTGTGATATTCCACTCAATCTGTCTCAGCCCATCTAGCTGAATGTACATGTGTGATGTATATTTTAAGCGGCTCCTCAAACAATGTCCACGTTAATGTGATCTAGGCTCATGTGTAAGGGAAAGACTTCTTGGCACCAGCTTTATACTGTCACAATAAAACAAAATACAAAACATAGTTGACCTAGGCATTTAGAACTCAACAAATACTTTGACTGCAAAATATATATATATATATTTGACATTGCTGATGTTATACGATAGTGGCTAATAAATACAACTATTTAAAAAAAGAGGTTGATTTCCGGCAGGTCCTCCAAGCAGTAGATATATGCAGTATGCATAGCATGAACATGATCTGTGTAAACTGCATGATGCTGGTGAGTTATCTTCTTATTGAATCAATTTCAATAAATATTCTTCCTACATCTTCTTCAGGTGGGAAAAAGTGCTCTGAACCAGCCTGAGATCCTGCCTGAGTCTCCTCCAGCCTCGACCCCCCCCACACCAGACCCCGCTGCAGTGGCCCAGGTTTCTCTTGCTGGCCTCACCGCTGAGGACATCCTCAACAGCAACAACTCCCAGACGGCCTTCCCCCTACTGAGAGGCAGCCTGCTTTCCCTGGGGGGCCTGCCGACGCCCAGCCGCTCCTCCGCACGCCAAGCCCTGGGTGTTACCATAGTGAGGCAGCCGGGGAGGAGAGGGGCGGGGGACCAGGTTCTGGAGCCCCTCCTGTACATCCAGGTGATGCAGCCTTCTGCTCTGCTCAGCTGCCACCACCGCAAGCAGAGGATGGAGCTCTCTGTGTTCGACGTGGCCTTACGAGGAGTCCCCTCTGACTACAAGTGTTTGGGTAAGAGAGACCAGATGAGCAGAGGAGAGTGGGAACGTTTCTGTGGGAAAAGGTTCTTACGGGATTTTGTATGACTAAAGGGTGGGATTTAAATCCTCCCTATTTAAATGACAGGGAATGTAACTTTGCTACCAATCCATTATATCCATAACATGTCAGACTCTAAAAGGGTTTGATGTGAAATATGTTGACACCATGTCTTTGTCTGTTCTGTTTTCTTCCATTTCTCCTATTTTTTTTCCTCTTTCTTTATCTTTTCTTTTCCAGACCCAGGAAAGACTCTGCCAGAGTCTCTGGACTACAATGTGTTTTGGATGCAGACAATAGCAGGAGAGGTAGACAGCAAAACAGGCATCCCCCCCCCTCTGCTCTGCCTCCAGATCAAAGATTTCCTCAATGGACCGGGTGGGGATCATACATACACACGCACGCACGCACGCGCACACACACACACACACACACACACACACACACACACACACACACACACACACACACACACACACACACACACATTGTTCAACGAATGCCACATTTTAAGGCATCCGTTTTATATGTAATCCCATGTCAGGGGTAACATCCACCACTGTGACGCAGCAAGAAGACACACACATGCACATACACACTGATCATAAAACATCCCAGAGTCAAACACAAAGATCTACTTTTCTGCTATGTGTGTAGATGATGAGCAGTCTAAAGACCATTGTGGCAGGCCACTGATATTGATTATACTCACTTTGAACAAGCTCCTGGGAATGTTTGTGTGTGTGTAATGTCAGGCTGAAATTTGCATTTCACAGGGTTTGGTTCTCTATTTTTAGACTGATGTCATATCCATATGAGCAGCTTTAAGCTAAGGTTGTTGACCTAAGGGTGAGGCTGACATCCTACCCAAATAGAAGAGCGGTGAATAAAAGTGTGAGTGGGCTTTTCCGTGTGTGAGTGTGTGCAGCCTTGTTATCCCTATGATTGTTTCATGAATAGTGTGTGTAGGCGCAAGACATCCTTCAAAGTTCAGCTCCCTGAAGCCAGCAGGCCAGATGCTGCAGATACACACACATATAACTACAGATATGCTTTGACATATCTCTGTCTTTCGTCCACATGCATACAATCATGAACTCACACTGTGCATGTGTACAATGAGGAGCTCTAGGCTGAACTGTAGATGTTATTGATGATGGTTCGGGGAAGCGTATCGCCCCCTCGCCCACCATCCCTTCCTGCTGTCAGCGGAAAGCCCTAAGCTTCTCTGTCGACCTGGAATCACATCCCACAATGCAGCTCTCTGTGCACCACAGCAATCCCACAACACAGCCGCGCAGCACCAGTGTCCATCCGCCCCTCTGCTCGCTCCACATGGCGCCAGCAGTCAGATTACAGCGCCATGACCTTCCTATGCTGAATTACTTCAAAATGCACTCATGTTTTCAGTTAAGAGGTTAAATATGGTTCCTCTCCGATGGGAATTCACTGTGTACAGAAGGAACAGGCTGATGTATAGTGAGTCAAATATCCTTTAACATAGATAGGATATACTGACATCGGATCTCCCTTTGCAAAAAAGGAACAACAGTGGAAGGTTGAATAAATATTAAAATAGATCTACATTCACTTTGTATATTTATTTATATAACATTGAATGATGGTCTTATGTGATGTATTAACAGGATGTTTTACTGAATAGGGTTAGTGCCTGTCATGTCTTTGTTACATTACACTGAGGTTACATCTGATTCTTGTGTTTAGTTGAAGCGCAGATGTCGACATTACATTACAGTCAGGTGTTTCCTTGAACTAGGAAAGAGCAGAGCTCATCTATCTCAGAAGTATAACTTCAATCATAATCACTCACATTCATCCTCTACATACACACACATGTAAACAACACCCTCCCCAATATCTCAGACAGGATCCAGGCTCAGTGTGAGGTTGCCCCAGGTCAGGCTGTGCTGGAAATATAAATAATTGACCACACACACACACCCACACACACACTCACACACACTCACACACACACGCACACACACATGCACACACATCTGTTCAATTGTGAGTTGTTTGGGAAGATGACTCCCCGGTTGAGATAGTTTTCCTCTTCAGGAATAGGGGAGCAGAGAGTGCAGACCCTGAGCAGATGCTGACTTAAACTCATCCCTCATGTTTAGACAGTTAACAGAGAGAAAGTCAGAAATGTTTATCAGGCTGAACTGAAGCTTTAGCATCGTCATCAGCAGCATTTATAAGAAGATTTAGTGTAGGCTTGAACTGGTAAGGCTTGTGTTAATGCTTGTTTCAACTCTTTTGGGTTGAGGTGTAGGTATTAATCAAATTTGAATACAGTACAATAACGACTGAGGAATCAATGAATGAGAAAAGTGGAAGGGAGGAAAACAATCTGTGTGTGTACGTGCGTGGATGGTGTTTTGGCACTGACCCTCACTCAGCAGCTACTCATCACACACACGCACGCACGCACACACATGCACACACACACACACACACACACACACACACACACACACACACACACACACACACACGTATAAGCACTAGTAATGCGGATACATACAGGAAGCCACATGTGTACAACAGGACGGTTGAAGGCTTGATCAGCAAACACATATGAAAACAGGTCTGGGGATGGGTTCGTTTTTATCAACATAAGCAGGTCGACAAGTGGTTGACCAGCGAACATACAACACACACACCAACACGAAATCTCTCTCATCTTTCCTCCACCACTTCCAGTCTTTGAGAGGGTCAGTGAGCGAGTCCAGAGATGTAACTGCTACCACTTGGAGAGAGAAGCAACAGGTGATAGATTAGCTAGAACAAATTGGAACCATTATTCTCCTGTGTCCCTGGATCTCGTCAAGCTATGGGTACATAGAAAAGTTGTCAGTTACTGTATACAAGCCTGTGCCCCTCCGAACCATCCAGAACCTCTTAATTTGAGTCAGATGCTATTTGAGGCGTGAGTCACTGACCCTACTTGGTTTGAGGCTTTTTTTTGACAGTGGGATTCTACAGATACCCCCCCAAAAAGATGATTGGGCCTTACAAACACAGACATACACACATACCCTACACACATGGACCCTGTGTAATCGGACACAGTGTCACCTGTGTCAGACTCAGGGTTCCTGATGTCAAGAGTCAAGCGTAAAAGTCAGCTAGAGAAATCAAAGGTGAGGTTGAAATGAAAACAATGTTTGTGGTGGTAGCACATATAGAGCCAACACCAGGTTCAAAGTGGGGACGGCGTCATGCATGACATCTCCAAAAAGGCACAGTTACTTGGGTAATAAGCATATTTGATCCGCCCACCACTTGCACAGTTATATAAGAGTGTGTGCTGTGCCAGACTTTGATCTTCAGCGCTAATAGAGGCTGACACTTGAGAAGGGCCAGTCTATGATTCCCCCCAGCATGTTCACATTAAGTCCTGTTCTTTAAAGGTATGAGAACACCAACACCACCTCTCAACCTCCAGGCTTGATGCCTGCTCCTTGCACAGGCTTCACTGACAGCCTCCAGCTGACAATAGCCAGTAGTCGTACGGCTGAAGCAATGTGTGTCCAATGAAAACACTCATATGTGTTACAATGCCACTGCTGGAAAAGCCCTCGTTACACTTTCTCTGCTCTGCAATGAAAGTTCCACCACTCCACCAATAATTGATATTTCTTCACTTTAATAAGTGGTGGTGGTACACAGATACTCACTTTGAGTGACAAAGGTTTTTTTCTTCTGATCTGTCAAAATATTGTCCGTCGTTTGGCCAACAAACATAAAAAGTACTGAATGAAAATATATGATCCTTATTCAATGTCCTTGCTCATTATTCTCACATTGGCGACGAATGCTTAAAGATGTTTGTGGTAGCTCAGTTTATATGATGAAACTCCTCTAAACATGTAAAGAAAGGGCATGACTTAGTGTTGCTTGTATCCTCCATTATGGGGAACAGCTATGTATGATATGGATCTGCACCCATTCACGTTTTTCGATGCAAAAGAAAATATGTGGTAAAAATAATCCCAGGCCACCAAATTCATACTGTACAGGTAATAAATCCTTTAGCACCACACCAGAACTGGCCGGTGTCAGGGGTAGGAAGGGTTTTTCGATGGGGGGGGGGGGGGCTCGGGATGGAGGACAACTGATAATGAAGTCCAGGTCTCTCGGTGCAGAGCCAGGGAAGGCCTGTGATCACAGACAGCTTGATGTGATTACAGAGGGGGAGGGCTTGATTAGATTGAGGGGTGGAGGAAGAGTAAAAGATAGAAAGGCCTGAAAAAGAAGCAGAAGGATATGCTGCATAAAACAGAGGGAGAAATATAACATGTGAAAGGAGGAGGGAGGGGAACCTGGAGGAACAGCTGCATAAAGGCTATTTATTCCACCGCTGGATCGTTTCCTGGTGATAAGTCAAGTGGAAATGATAAGCTACACTGCACAGCAAATTCCACCTGTCTGTCCTCCAACTCCTCTCTCAACCCCTCTCTCTCTGTCATCCTTCCATTTGACCATGTGCCTCACTTCCACTGGCTTAAATGAGAGAATCCTGAGGGCAGAGCAGGCTCTTGGCAGTTCTCCCACTCATGTCATGCAGTTCTCCTACCTGGGAAGGAGACAGATGGGAGGCCTAAACCCTTAAAAACCTCTCTAAACACTGGTGCCTCCATGAGACCATGAAAAACAGCTGCGCTTGTTTATGGGCTGCTTCTCTCTCCCATCATCATGACCAAGTGGAAAAATGGGATAATGGAAGTGGTGTAAAAAGACATTGAGTTAATTTGTGTGTCTCTGTAAATCCCATTCAAGTGTTTGAAGGCTGCAGAGCTCCACAGAGCCAGAGCGAGATAGAATGAGGAGTCTTGGATTTGTGTGGCTGGCATGAATGAAAGATTCTCTTCTGCTATTCCACAGTGTCACGTTAGGATGTTACAGTGAAACCGATCGTTATTGGGTTTGTGCGACAAAAAGAATGAGACAGCTGTGTGTTCTGACTAACCCTCAGAACACACACAGAACATGGTGGGAAAGTGTGTGTACTTCTGAATGTGCTTCTGTTATGAGGTAGCTTTGGTTTGTCTCCACAATAAATCAATGTTTTCACTCAGCACTTACATATATAGCCTACATATATACTCTTCATATATACACTTTTATCCGTGGTCTTTTCACTTTACCCTTATTGTCTGGCTTTTATCTCTCTCCACAGCTGAGCTGAATGTGGAGCTAGCTCGCCCTCTGAAAATCAACCCCACCCTGGCTAAGCTGGAGCAGGCTAAAGCATACCTGATGAAAGTCCTGCCAAACCACACCTGGGGAACCTCCAGTAACCCTCCTTCTGCTTCCCCCAGCCCCTACTCCTCCCCTGCCAAGACTCTGCCCAGGCCCCCCCCTGCTCACTCAGAGGCCTCCGCCCTGGGGAAGGACAGTGTCAGGGCTCTGGCGCTTTCCTTCCACAAGGTCTCTCTCCACACTGCCCAGATTGTGGTAGTCATGGAGACAGAGGCCCATCCAATGAGGCCCAGTGTGACCGCAGCAGTGTCTGCCATGACAGGAAGTCTGAATATGAAGTCAGGGCCAAGGATCGAAGGTGAGTAAAACCACTACAGCTTTTGCAACAAACTAACAAAATGACATTATGCTGGCAGGGAAACACAATAAATACAAATGACATAAACACAAGGCCCAGTTAATGAACACACGATGCAGGATCCCCTGTGATGCAGTGAAGAAACATCAGATCATATGTGTGTTATCTGACCACTGTTTGAGGGGCCAGCCACTACTAGATGTTATATTCTGAATCCTCCGTGACCCTATGGTCACCTTCATCTTCAAACCAGAACTGTAAAATAGTTGTAAGTTAAAGCAGTTAACAAAAATGTTTTGTTGGTCTGCACAGTGTGACATTGTTGTCAATAGGAAAGTAGAACTCTAATGCTTTAGTCCAGGGCAGGCAGAACTCGTTTCAAACCAGAGACAATTTAAAGAAATAGTTATATATAATGCTAAGTTTCAGTTTGTTGATTCAAGTTTGTGCTCCCCAGCTTCAGGCTGTCAAAACGTGTTCTCTTTTCTCCAGCCCCCTGCTGAGACTCTTCGGAGTCACTCAATATCCAGGCCCTTTTACTCCAAAGTAATAAGGGCCTGGACCTTAAATGACTTACTTTCTTATTTCTTTCATTTTTTCAATGTGAAAATGAAAAAAAAGAAAAAGTGATGTTGCTGCATTGAAAAAAAGATATTGCCACTCAAGATATTGCTGTCAAGGAAATTCTGGAAACAGGTGGAGCTACATTGGAAACAAATGCAATGAATTCACCCCATTTGGTAGATTTGATCATCTGTTAGAGAAACCACGAATGTAAGTCTCAGTAATGCACTACTCTAAATGTACATGTGTCTTTGTGGTGTGTCATGTGCCTGGTACCAAAGCTTACTGCCAACAGGAAACAGTCCAGGCCCTTTGAAATGAAGTCAAGTTACACAGTGCTTCAAATATCCAATACAAAGAAAATAGTGGAGAGTTGTTCTGATCCATGTCACAGTTTAATCAAACAAATATTGATGTGGACAAACTCTATAAAGCAATAGCCAGTGCAATTTGTAATTCAGCTGGATTGAAATGTAGCTAAATAAAAGAACAGCTTGAGTAAATCCATTGTGATTTTCTATGGATACCTATCTCACTGCATAGTGCATATTCAAACTGTCCACTCTGCAGCCTTGTTTGCTGAGAACAATTGGATGTCTTTGCCTTTTTAACATTTTGACACTTGAATTTGTTCACACTGGGAAACAAATACCAGTATTATTTGGAATATTGCTTTTTTTTTAACACATGCTAGCAAAGCCCTGATCTGCCAACAAAAGGTTTGTCAGTAAACTGTAAAGTGAGACGTTTGTGTTAGTCTTGGATCTCAAGTTGTTGTTAGTGCTGTGTGTCTGTTTGATTGCAGGGTTATGTGTGTATGGTATGGGCCTGAGAGAGAAAATATATTTTCATGAGTATGTGTGAGAGCGAGATGTTTGTTTTGGTGTGAGGACCAAACCCTGCCTTCATCATCACCACTGACTGTTGTCCAGGAGGCATCCCACTGTTTCCATTCCAACAATCAGAGCTGCTAATGCTAATGTAAATTAAAAAGCTTCCAATTCTTTTTGCCGTTGGGTGTGAGCCGAAGCGCTGTAACAGAGGATCAGAGATGTTTGCTTTGTGTGTCAGAGTTGTATTTGTTGTGTTGGCATGTCTCCTAAGTGTGACAGCTGATGGAAACAGGGAATGGAAGAGAGTGAGGGGCTGAGATGCCACATACAGGCGACAGCATTCATGATTGTGTGACTGGATGGTTTGTGGACCGGGGTTGCAGGGGGACAAGGACAGAGCCGGGCTCCCTAAGTGCCTGCATGTGTTTGACAGATGTTATTATATAGGGTTACTTCAGATCAAATGATTGCAGAAAATGTTAATTAAATCCTCAAACAATTTTCACTTTGTTTACTCAAATCTGCATAACTGCACAGTGACATAATATTCAGCGCTGCTGCCTGCTCTGATTCTTACCAGCTTTCAGCTTTCATCCAAGTTTGATGTGTTGGCTTGGATAAACACAGTTGAAACTGTGCAATGGAAAAAGAAATGGAGTTTAAAGACAATTGTACTAATATGAAAGCTAATCCCCTCCCACTGACTTTGCTTTCATGTGACTATTTATAGTTGATTCTCTTTCTTTGCACACATAAATACTTTTCAAAAGAAATGTGTTAATAGTAGTTGTTTTTCATTTGTTTGCAGTAAACACAGGGAAGATATGAGTGAACATCAATGATTTGTATAGATTTTGCCCTGCAGTTCCCAGCACTTTGAAACAGGGCCACCACTTCTCTGAAGACATTACAATGAAACTGACGCAGATACAATGTTGGGACCATAGGTTGGGACCAGGACCCTGGTGTTTGTTGACATCCATTGGATCATTCCTCCCCAGTTTGGCTCCAAGCTCTTTGAAATACTGTTTGTTGTAACAGCCCAAAAGAACACAAGGTCACATAGGTTTGTTCGGAACAAGACATAATACGACTTAACTGCCATAAAACTAATGCTGTCATCATGTAGGGAAAAAGCTTCATTTATCTTTGTATTAATATATTCAATTAAAGAGCTCTCCGAGTTAGATCTAATTGACCTCTCGTCATTTTGCTTCATTTCTGAGAGCATGATGAAACAATGTGGAGTAACACATATTGTACATTTCTATGGCACCAAATGCCAACACATAGGATCTGTTTTTCATGTTAATAAGTGTTTTAAAACTAATGTCAGAAGCTATCTTGCTAAACAACATATTTTGTCTCACCTTCATTTTGTCTTTTTTATTTGTTATTGATAACTTAAGCACTCTAATAGATCTTTGTCACACCACACACAGCTTTGGTTTCCCTGAGGGCTCCTCCACATAAGACAACCGTCTTCAGTTACACACACTGATGGCTGGTGACAATAGATGTATGGGCTGCCTGAGCCTCCATCACTCCGCACAGGCCTCTCCACTCCACTCTGTACCTCAGAAAACGGATACCTTGGAAAAGGTTAGGTTTCCTGTTCTGTGACTGTCGGTCAAGAGTTTTCTGCTGCCACAATAAGTCAGCAGTAAGGACCCCCCTGGGAGCGTGCATCGCTCCTGCTGCTGCTGTTGGTTCTCTCCAGGAGAAGCAGGAGACTGATGAAGAGAGAAGGGTAGCAGCGCAACAACGTGTCGATGTTTATCAAACAAATATTGATCTGGACACACTCGGGCCATAGAGGGATAACCATGTTTAGGAATTCAGCTAAAGAGAAAAGCAGGTTGAATAAGGACAATGCAGCCATTGTTATCCTCTATTGATCAGTATCTCAATGAATAGCACTTAGTCAAACGTTCCACTGCACTGTACTGTTTGTAGATATAGATATGGGAAGTCTTTGCCATTTAGACAATTTGACACTTTATAATGTTTTCAAACTGGGAAACAAATGTCTTTTAGATATTGCTGTTTTTTTACACATGATAGCAAAGGCATCACCTGACAAAAAAGAAAGGACCCGTGTGAATGAGTTGTAGTAGGGCAGAGGAGCGGATGAGGGGAAAAGGTCAATATATCAGAATGAGAGGCGGGTGAATAAAGGAGATATAATACAGGGTAGCAGTAACACCCAACCCCCGTCTTTATCAGCGTACGTCCCCAGCTGCAGCTGATGAAGACCCCGGCACCCCCCCCCATCCGTAAAACATCTGGGGCCGTGTACCTGGTAATGGCAGCCCCCCTCTGCCAGGGGACAATATGGAGAGAGGGGGATTAGGTTGACAGTGAGGTGTGTTACCAGATCCTGTGTTAATGAAAAGCAAGTGGAAGCCCCTCATTCCTCCCTCCGTCCACGGCCCACCATTCCCCGAGGTAGGGGGGCATTTATAGTTCAATGAGAGAAAGGAGGGGTGGCGGTCGGAGAGAGAGAGAACATGTGTCTTAAGGTCCATGAAACAAGACCCTCCCTAATCTCTCAGCTCTCCATGAGACTGCCCATCGAGTGCCCCCACTTCCATAAGAACACACACACACACACACACACACACACACACTGTATCGACATACACTGTAACAAGTGCACTCGTTTTCCTTTACATAGAACAACAGACATAACTGCCTCCTGGTCCCCTCCCTCTGTGGACCCCCTTATTCTTCACACTGATTTACCAGCACACTTGTGAAGGAACACTTCTGTGTGTGGAACAAAGTGAATGCCATTATTTATGAATGACTTTTGTTTTATTTTGTTTGCCTGGCTTATCTTTGTTTATGTCAGTTGGTTTACTCTGCTGAAAGAAAGCTTTTCTTTTCCGTTGAACACATTATTTCTGTTCAAATACTCTGGGAGAAGTGTAGGCAAACAAAAAGAGATGTATACCTTCAAATACAAACGTCTGTGCTTGGGAAAGTTTAGCCAACTAATAAATAGTTTAAAATGCGTTAAAATTGTAAATATATCACAAAGAAGACTTGGAAAAAAAGGACGTCCTTCAAGGTATTTGTGAAACACCTGGCTGCTGAGTGAAGATGAAGATGGATGCCGTTAACTGGTTATAGATGTGAAGTGTAAGAAAGCTGTGCGATGACTGTAGTTTCATATTAGAGACTAATCACATCATATGCTGTGTAAGGTGGTCATAGAGTCATTTAATAAAGTCTATAAGTAGAGATTTGGAAACCTCCATCTTTAGCAACATGGTGCTCTTTTTTTGTTATCAAATACTGAGCATTAGTTTTCCATGTAGACACATTACATCATAGTAATGCTTTTTCTTTCACTGTTCCTGCTGGTCACTGCATGTCCTGCCTGCAGCACACCACACAGACACAATGTACACACAGACTCTCCAAGCAGCCAGTTACATTTTCAAAACAACCAAAACCACTCAGAGCCTGAAGCTGTATGAGATGACCGGAACTTCCCCTAAAACCTGATCCTTTCTCAGGACCCATCAGGCTAAAGTTAGGTAAAGAGTAACATACTGTGAAATCTCCAATTGTGGAAATAAATGCCCCTACTTGCAGCATTATCTTCATACATGTCCTCATATTCATACGAATGTTTAGAAATTCAAACATATCTCTAGCACTACTGGGTTTGCTGATGTGTTGCAACTGTCATTGAAGCAGATGGAAGTCATCAACACTCCTCAGTCAGTGTTTCAATGCTTGGATGACGCACTGCTGCCTGCACTGAGCCAGGTCGCCCGACATTGTCCCCTGCTACCAAACCAGTTTCCTCTAGTGTCCCATAGTGGTCTTGTGGTGTATTTCTGTGGTGAGTGACAGTATATTACTTCTATTACTCTTACCATCCCAGACAGTCTTTGGGGACCACAGCTAGTTAGGTAATGACTCCTTTAGGGTTCTTCTAATTGATACTAGTGCATCCCAGAGTATCAATCAGCCAGGCAGTGGTCAGATAACGGCTGCCAGGGAGAAACCGACATGGTAAATCAATGTCTCCAATCTTATCTAATCTTACCCAAGCGTTTGCCAGAAATATATTTGATTTAGAAAGATTTCCATCCACCCTATCCGCCCCACCCACTTTGTTCCCTGGGTGTTGAAAGATGTGCTGCTTTACTGGCAGTTCTATATGTAGGGCTTCAGATATATGCGGAGGTGTACGTGTGTGTGCTGATTTGGGTGTGTGTGGGTGGGTGTGTGTCAGTTTTTGCATTTTATGGTTAGAAATTGTGATTGGATGATAATTCCACTGGCCTCTATGGGTCTATGCGATCAAGGTGAAGATTATTTAAAAAGTTTAAACTCCACCTTTATTGTTCTCCAGTCATGCTACTCCTCTCTCGTATACGGGTTTATATCAATTATATGTGTAAATGTTACGGACCTACGGGGAGTAGGTTGAACAGGTTCACAGGTACCCCCTGACTCACCCTTCAATGCTTTCCCTGCTCAGTTTTTGCCCATTAACATTTCCCCCTCTCCTCCCTTCGTATGGCACTACTTCACAGCAGTGTAATGTGTCTGGGCTGTCTGCTGACACATTGTTGGAAACAAACCTAAAAAGCAGTACTATGGTCATACAGGGCAAAGGCAGGGCTGGAGAGAGCATGGACAAATGTGCCTCTGACTATTTCTCAGCCTGGATGGAAGAATGGATTTAGAGATGAAAGAAAGGGACCCCCCCCCTTATTAAAACACTATCAATTAAGGTGATGCTCTGCTGCCGCTGCTGCTGCTGCTGCTGCTGCTGTCAGCATGGCAGTGAATGACGCAGGGAGACGAGAGAGAATGCTTTGATAATACACATTGTGTGTGTTTCCACTTGTTCACCTTGGTGTACATGGTGTGTGTACCTAGGTGTACTGTACATGGTTGTCCATCTCCATGTGTATGTATGTAAAGGTTTGCCTATCCTGACCTGTGTCTTTGTACATGTGCTTGTTCTCCTTTTATTCGTATCAAAGATACTCCATTTGATGAAAGACTCCATTTAGCAGGCCACTTTGGTTGCTCCAATGTGCAGTTTAATAGATCCTAGCCATGAAAATGAAGCCGATGTCCACGGTTCAGTTAGAAATCTCTAGCAGCCCTCTCTGCACTGCAACACTAGAAGATATTAGCAGGTAAACTGCCAGATCATATCAACAATGTCTCTCCTTAGAGAAATGAGTCATCTCAGCGTAATATTTCCACTGAAATGATTTACACCAAATAAGCCCTCTTTCATTGGAACTCCCCTGTTGTGTGATTGCACTTTAATGTTGTTACCAAGCCTAAAAGGATGTGAGGATGCTTGTGTGTCATATCCATCGAACCCTAGCGTTCTCGCTCTCACACCCTGGGTCTGTATCTACTTCCCTCCATGTCTATTTCTGTGTGTCTTTTCATTTATCATCACTTTCCTCACTCCCTTCATATGCCTTTCCATCTATCCAGCTCTACCCCGAGTGAACCCTAAGCACACTGTTGTTTGACCTGAAACGACAGAATAATATAATGGGAACTTTGTTTTTTATTAAAACAGCTGTCAGGTGCTTTATCTATAGAAAGTAACAAAAAGATAAATGCAAATGATATGATAGAGTTGGCAAGCTGTTGTTTGCTTGTATATGTTCACCATTATTTTACTTTATATAAAAACTTCTGGGTGTATTGTTTAACAGATGCTTACCCTTTGTTGTAGTATATAGAATCTTCTGCTTGTTACAGTGTTTAACGAATCACTTTCGTCCTTATTCTACACTACTGTTGACTTGTTAAGGTCAACCAATTAAAAAGTAGTAACGTTTGTACATAGGTTTGGGTACTGAAGCGGGTGTGTCGCCATTTTCTTTTACTTTCCCGAACTTACGACCAGACAGAAGTGAGACATGTGCGTTTGCAAAGTGCTACTTCTCAGGGCATTATTAGTCATCTGGGGTTGAGTTTCCATGGGCTGCTGCTTCAGCTCTTGGTGACCAGATCATCCCTCCTAATGTCAACCACGGCTAGAAAGGATTTCTGTCCACTGGTTTACGGGACCAAAAGACCAAGTTCACAACAGTGCTTTAATGGAAAGGACAGAGAATGCTGTCCTTTTTAGTTTACCAAATCAACGAAACCCCTTCCATTTGAACTAGAATCTATACACTTCCACAGCTCTTGAGCTGAGTCAGCTGAGCCGTATCTGGCCGTGCAACACTCACAGCGTCACAGACTGTATGCAGAAGTATTATTTTACTTAATTCGTCAACACATTAAGTTGACGAAACACTAGAGACAAATGTAATGAAAGTCAGATCGTGTCTTAGACGGGCAGTGATATCATAAAGCTGTTAATGTACGCATTCAAACACTTTTTCTGTTACCAGCTGTATTCACCTTGCAGGTGCAGCTATGTGGCTTTGATCCTGGATCAAGTGTTTAAGTCATGGATGTTTAAAGTTTAACTTCTTCATATGTCTAATAATAATATAGTTAACTTTTCATTCAGGAAGTATGACGCTGCGCTGTCAGTACGCTTCTCCATGTTTGTGATTGGTCGAATGCTCCAGATACCACCCCTTTCATGTGAACGCGCACCTACTGTAACTTGATAGGACACGGCTGGCTTGAGCGATCCACTTGATAACCCGTGTCGTAGGACCGCTTAGCGAGAGCGCGTATGTTTTGGATTAGGCCAACCGGCTAACTCAAACATATCCAGGTTATGTTGAACCGGCTTCGTCGTACAGGCCTCTGGTGTGGTTGTATTTGTATCAATAAACTCTGTTAGTATTTATGTCAATATATGGTAACACTTTATATTAAGGTACACAAATTCACCATCAACTAGTTGTTTATTAACATGCATATTAGCAGTATATTGGCTCTTTATTAGTCATTTTAAAACACTTATTAGTAGTACCACAAGAATAGCAATTCTCCCATAATAACACTTAACAAATATGATCTCTTCTTATGTAACAAGACATGAAACTATAAGTGTTAATTGTGTCTAAATAACTCAAAATGAGGTATTTATATCTAAGAACGTGAAGTCTTGTTCATAACCAATAAGCTAGTAGTTTGACTCTAATTGACCTGAACAGGTTCCCTATTCTAAAGTTGCCTCCTCTTCACACTTTGTAAATACATTATAGAACACAACTACTGAAATTAACCTCAACAGTACATGAACAAAGTAGGCACACGTTGAAATATCTGTTTTATTAATGAACCACTAAAGAGAGGTTCAGACACATACCAAAACATGTCAAGTTTCTCCAAGGCTGAGAACACATATGCAGCCTGTACTTTGTAATAAAACAGATTGTATGTATTTGTGATCATACTGTGTGACCTGCTTGTATGTACTTACACAATAGGTGTACTGTTCTCTCTATGTGTTGTACTGTCTCAGTGTGAACATAGATTAAACAGCCAGCCAAACTCTTTTGAGAGCCGGGGAATGAGCAGCCATGCTCCTTTATTGACTTATTTGCAGTCCACTGACATTCAAACGGAGTGAAACTGTAAAAAAAATAAGTTACAAGGCACTTAATGATCTCATACATGCAAGTGTAACATACACAGATTAACACATGGGACCGCTAAGTGTAAACAAGGTAATTAAAGCTAATGCTAGATTTGCAATAGAGTGGCGAAGTCATGCCCATCTCCTTCCGCCCCATGGGACCTTATTTCTGAAAAATTATGTATTGAAGTCAATGGAGAGAGAAAACGTATCTTTCGATCCCGTTTGAATTGTGCCACGAATTACACATATGATGTTTGTCAATCTTAAAATATAATTTCCATGTCAAAAAAAGTCACAGTTTGTCGTAAAACTGTTGAAATATAAGACTATGAAAAATATGCAACTAGAAAGACTACAAATCCCAGAGTCGCGTACATTACCGTTACACATTATACTCGTGTTACTCACCGAAACCTTGTAAAGCCGGTCCCGCATGCTGGCTCTTACGGAACCGACAAGCTCCCCTTGTGTGTATGTACAGCTCTCAACATGCCCAGAATTGTAGTGATTTTCACCTCTTTTAATACTTTTAACTTCTTTCTGGAAGAAAGAGGTGAAATGTGCTAACGTGACGGACATCTTGGTGTTGGTGACGTATACAAGACCAGAGTTGTAGTTCATTGAGCGCTTCACACAAATACATGTGTTACTTCGCAGTTTTACGACACATTTTTATTTTTTTGACTTGCAAAATTATCTTTTAAATTGACAAACATCATATGTGTAATTCGTGGCACAATTCAAACGGGATCGAAAGATAATCTTTCTCTCTCCATTGACTTCAATATACTTTTTCCGAAATAAGGTCCCATGGAGGTCCCCCGGAAGGGGAGGGACTTCGCCACAGCATATATGGCTAACGCTAGCATGTATGCTAACGCTACCATGTATGCTAATGCTAGCGCGAACGCTAGCGCATTTTCTCATTGTGTTTAAACATCTCCAAATGACATCACATAAACACAATACATGTTACTAATCCTTACAGTGTAAGTATAAAGCTTACACTTACAGTCATTGCTTTCTGACGGACTTGACCCTTTTACTCTTCAGGTTGCATAGGGAAAATTAGTAGCAGTCTACTGCCATGCTATTCAGTTAACTTTCTCCTACTTCCTATACCCGGTTTCCTGTCTAACCTTCAGTACAAATTTCACAAAAATATAAATGTGCAAATATGAAACATACAGGTCAATATCACCTTGCTAGCTGAACTGTAAATACCCCAAAACATATTCTTAGATATATACTTAATTTTGAGTTATTTAGACACATTAACGCTAGTATCATGTCACATAAGAATAGATCATACTTGCAACAAATAAGCACTAATTAGAGGGTTATTGAGGAAAAACTCTCAACTAATGGCTTATTACTTGGTCATGTAGAATAAGGCATTAATAAGTGTTTTATAATGACTAATAAAGAGCCAATATACTGCTAATATGCATGTTAATTTGTGTACCTTAATATAAAGTGTTACCCAATATATTAATATTTCCCTTCAAAACTATTATTCATTTAAGACCTTATTCAGATCATTTAACCCCCCTTACTTCCTTCTTTTTTGTATCAATCAATTTGTAACCGCTACTCGATACACAAACCACTGAGGGTATCAATGACAGGACATTTTACCTACTTATACTCCTGTTCATCTTTTTGATTTGTACTCCTTCTGTCTTCCCAGATGCAGTTCAGGCAGCATCTATGCAGCTGCAGCTGAAAGACCTGCTGCTGAGGACCGGCCTGAAGGAGCGGGGCCGGGTCCTGCTGGGGCCCTTCTCCTGCAGCAGCTCTCTGGAGGCCCACTGGTGTCGGCACAGCGGCAGCCCTGGCCTGGAGCCTGGCCCCCCTAAACTGCTGCTGGACCTAAAGGGAGGCCTACTGCAGGTTTGTATACCCATGACATCAATTAGGCATCCTTAGTCACAGGATGTGGCACCCAGAACTGCTACAGTGTCCAGAGGTCAGGGTCGATCAGCACCTTTACACACTACACATCTTTCTCTAGGACACGACTGTGAACCCCTGGGTGTGAGTGAGCCTCAACAGCTGCCAATCACGAGGTGATCACTCTTAAACCTCAGTTTTAGTCCCCAAATGAGGATTTTAGTTACTCCAAATGAATAATTACAGTATTCATAAACTGACCCCACAAACACAGCCCGAACCCCCTTCTTTTCATCCTGTTCCCTGCTCCCCTCCTGTTTGCAGCTGCAGTGCTGACATCAGAGATTGCCTGCTGTAGTTCCACCAAAGATTTGACTCACATATCTGCTTAAGTGGTGGAATATTAAAGGCTATTTGTAGGGAGGGTTATACCTTATGTGTGTCTTTTTTTCCTTTGACGAGTTACATAACGTCCACACTGAAAAGTCCCTTTTCAATGTGACTGAGCGCATTATTACTAATGTATTATTCCACATCACTTCTTCAGGGGAAACCCTGTACTGCTCCCCTCATTGATTAACTTAATGCTTTTATTGCGTGCCCATTAACAGGAACATAACTCGTAACTCAACACTTAATACGTAATCATACATTACCCATTGTAAATATTGCCGTTTGTGGTGTCTTAATCAAGTGCTGTATAAAAACCACCAGAATTCCTTCCGATTCCTTCTTCTCGTGCTATCCTTCCAAAAATCTGGGGAAAAAATCCCCAAACGTTCCTGTTTTTAGAGTTTAGTCATAACCCACCCTTCCAAGCCAGTGAGTAGGCAGGCAGCTCCATGTGTGAAGAGCTTGACTCAGAGATTCCTGGTTCTGATTCCAAACCCCAGGCAGACTGGCTTTGATTGATCACAGGAAGGGGAATGCCGCGGGTAGCGAGGAGGATGTGAGGCTGTGTTGGGCAATGTTAGAAAGGCGTAATGATGAAGGTAACCCTGACTGCTGCTCTTGTAGAATGTTATATTATTTTCAACGTAGGTATTAAAGCATATTAATGCATGTCACTCTTTTTGTCTCAATAACTTCACCCTTCATGTTGACTTCCCTCTGTCTCCTCTCTGTCCCCGTCTGACAGGTCTTCTGGGGTCAGGAACACCTGAGCTGCCTGAAGCTAGTAGAGGAGCACCTGCAGGCCTACCTGAACCTCCAGAGAGTTACAGAATCAGCTGATAGCTGCTCCAAGGGCAAGGCCTGCCACATCCAGCCACCTCCCTTACCCAGTGCTCCCTCTCCGAGGACAGAGCACAGCTCAGATGACCTGCGAACAGGACATTTTCAGTACATGCAGAACTCAGGTGAATGTTCATACAGTGTGTGCTGATCTCTTGCAGCAGGGCTGACAGTGTAGTTTGACTTAAATCTATGATATGATACGATAATACTTGTCAGATTGAGTCTACATTTTTCTTGCATCACAGAAGCTCCAGATCTAGGTAAAGCATTGGCCACTAAGCATCCACATCATATTTCAAGTGACAGGATTGCTTTTTTAAACTTTCATTGCTCAGGACCGCTCCTCAATGCATGTCCATCAGTAGCCCCGACCCCATAAATAAAAAGTTTGGTTTGCTTTATTGACAAAAAACGTATTATCCAAGACTCAATATAATAGTATTAGCCAAACATATTATATTTTGCTCTTTCTTGATAAGATAAGAATCCTGAATCCAGGATGAACTGTGACCGTGTGGTCAATCCTTCATATAACTAAGTTGGTTCAAACCAAAAAAGCAATCCAAAGTGAGATGTCACTTAAGATACACATCGCCTTAAATCAAAGTCGGATCAAAGCCCTCTGTTGAGAGAAGTTTCATCGGACATGTCTGCCTGGTTCCACTCTGAGTAACATGCTGTTTATCCCCCCCGCTTTGTGCCTTGTGTCTGCTGTTCTCTACATGCACACACACATACGCACACAGCAACATTATACACAGGATCAAACTCCTCTCTGGCTGTAGACCAGCCATCCACTCTGTCAGCTGTGGTTGAGTCTTTGTTTGTTGCACTGTTCCACTGCGCTTTGATGCATTTAATATGCTGGCTGAAGCAAGAGAACGTACAGTAGTGAACTAGAAGAGAGAGCACAATCTGTCTGCAACATGTTGTCAGCAGCTAGAGCACAGCGAGTGGCCCCCAGGGGCCTGACACAGGGATGAATGGAATAGATGGACAGATGAGGGGGTGAAAGAAGGTTAGAGTAGAGAGAAGAGTCTCTGTTCTTGTCTCTCACTTTTCCAAACTTTAACTCGAAAGAAAGCAAAACCTCATGAAAGTGTCGGTTTTTCCCTTTCATCCTTCCTTTTATTTTGCTCAAGAACAATGCGCCGTCCACCTTCCATTGGGCACGTCACATAAAGGGAGAAATGAGCCACAGACAGATTTGGCTGCCCCTTGAAATGTGTTTTCTGGAAGGAGACTCTCAGTGTCTGTGCCTCCAGGGGTCAAACAAAGCAGCAGTTCTCTGCCTCACTTTTTCCAAAGGACTCCCAAACAGCAGCCACGACTTAAGTCAAACACCACTCAGAAGTTAAGATTCAGTGTTCACCAGCTTTTACAGGTGCTACGCATGGTTCAATCAGTGGTTGTTTAATCAAAAGCCCAAATGTTTATGAAGTATTCTTATGCATATAAACATTCCAAAAGCGTGCAAACATCAGCAGTGCTCTTTTAGCAGAAATTGTTTTGGGGTGTTCAAATTCCATAGACGAAATAGCATCACAGCATCAAATATGTAGGCCAAAGTTAAAGTTAGGTTGTTGTTTTTTTACACTGAGTCTTTTTGATAGAAAAGTGTTGAAGTAGATTGGTATGATACTATAAGATTGTCTGTCTCATCATCATCATCTCTATCTGTCGACTCGTTTTTTGGACGTCTGCCTTTAAAGCATGGCATCTAGATTTGAGATAGTTGACCCGAATAAAGTAAAAACTTTATTCTGTCAATTCCTCTTCTCTGGCAGCCTCCCAGAGACTGCCTGGCCCCCATGAGGTGGTGTTCTGCAGCGAGACGGAGGAGAGTCCGGGGGTGATGCTGTGGAGGTACCCTGAGCCCCGCGTCCTTACCTTCGTCAGGATCAACCCTGTCCCTTTTAACACCACTGAGGACCCGGAGATCAGCACTGCAGACCTGGGGGACGCCCTCCAGGTAATAAATACATGTTTGTCCAGTTCCTCTTCTCTTTATATTCCCAAATGATTCCTTCCCAAACAGACAGCATATTGTGAATAAATACATATTTTGCTAAAAGAAGTATGAACTGAGACGAGAATCTGATCCCTGCTTAACATCACCTGCAATGAAAGAGAAATAAACTGTCTAAGAGTTGGACTGAGGGCTATTATAATTCCCATGACATGAGTCATGAGAACGTCCATACCCTATGTGTTATTGAATGATGGAGACCCCTGCTGTCCCTCCGACATGTAATACATGTTCAGACAGCTGTGGAAGTCATCTGGCCTGCTCTGGTGTGAACAGCCAGGTGTTCCTCACCCCAGATGAGGTTATAATTTGGCAGACTTCAGCAGCTACTGAGTCTGCAGGGCCTCAGTGGGGGTCAGCACATCCCATTTTCCTCCTATCACTCATCCTGCGCCTTTCTATCCACCGCCTCACTTTCCAGCTTATCATCCTTCAATGCAAGCTGGGTCCCAAATCACGTTCTTTCCCATCCTCCTCCATATGTTTCTTTTTTCCTGGAGCAGAAATTAGGGACATTTCCCTGACATTGTTATAACTTCAGACACGCCTTGGGCTGTTTATTTATTTCAAGTTTTACAGCTATAATTCCCTTTGTTTAGTCAGATATTACTGTATTTCAGTTTTTATTGTGGTTTTGATTTCATTGTAACATTCATCTATGTAGCAAAAGGTATTCTAAAGTCTCTTAGATTGCAGAAGCTGTGCAGCAGCCCTTCATACTGAAACTCAAATGTAAACCACGGATGGATCAAAATGAGATGTTACGATACAGCTCTACATGACATTTCATAATAACCAGTGAAATGACTTCAAACATGGTATAGTTGTTACATTCACCATAATGAAGCTTTTTCTCTTGACTCTTACGATGTAGTATTTATAACAATTCAAGTATTCTGTTGATGGTATAACATTAACCTGAAATGAATGACAGTAGCCAGACTGATTACATTTCCAGTCCATTTCTAAGGACTTTCTAATGACCTTTTCTAAGCATTAGGGTTGGGTTTCATTCCCTAATTTTTCTTTCTGCATCTTTCCTCCATCTTTAGGGGAAGTTTCTCGTATCGTCATATCCTCCCTTTATCTCTCAGATTCTTTTCTGGACTCCCACAATCACTTCAGCTCGAGTACAGATGTTCTCTTCTGTCAGTTTATGTCGACCCAGGAGAGACAAGATATACGAAGGTGCTGCAGATGTTTGGCTTCTTTACCAGGCCCCACAGCTGTAAAGTCTGTAATGAGAAAACTCCAGAGCTCTCACTGATTGGCCACATATTGAGTTACAGTAGAGAACAGAGGTAGGGTTAGAGGAAAAGGCAGTGATAGACAGAGTAGTAGGGAGGGGATGGTTACTGGGAGTAGATTGACAGGAAGGAGGAGGGGAAAGAAAGAGAGATTGATAGATACGGAGTGAGAGGAGAATCCAAAAAGGCTGAAGATAGCCAAACATGAAGGTTACACTTCCTATAGTCCAGGGGAGATATGATTCTCCAGCAGCTGATAAACTATGATATCTATGTGAATAAGAATGGATGCGTGCGACTGCGGACATTTTTGTGAGAGTGTGTATTACACAGCAGGAGATGAGGAATCACTGGCTGATGAACATGTGGTTTTCCCATCTTTTGCTCCATTCTTCCTCAACCCATCTGGCATGGTCCAGTCTTTTCTGACGAGTCTGTTAAAAGGAATCAGGTGATGGGGAGGTGTTGAGAAGAGGAGGCTCCATGCTCCCTGAAACCACTTGATGTGGGGATAAGATGCAGCGGGGTGAGATACTCTGTCTGTAGAGAAAAGCTATACATGCTAAGTATTTAAAGAGGAGCCATTACTATTAAGAGCAAAGATAACAGTATGAACAGTTGTGTAGACTAAGTCAGCATTTACAGTATTTAGAAAATAAATGCAATGTCCTCTCATAGAAAGCTCTGGGGCCTCATTTATAAAGCCTTGCGTAGGATTGACGTGGGAAGGTTGCTTACGTGGGACAAGTGATCAATAACATTTCCGTATTTATTTAGTTATGTTTTTGTGTGCACTGAGGAGTCTCAAACAGGCGTTTGTTAAATCATTTTAAGATTGGTTTTAATCAATTTGTGAAAATGAATTATTCATATATGATAAATGAGAGGTAACATTTTATTTATGGTATTTTTTCCACATATTTCTCTCCATTCTTCCTTCTGCCAACGGTGTCACAGTTTCTCGTCCCTCCCGTTTTTGCGCTTAGTTCGTACGCATGGGTCAGAGTTTGCGTGGAGGACCGCACATTTTCCCGTCAAGTTAGTTTTTTATAAATCGCAAACAGTGCGTAGAAACTGGCGTACGCCATCTTGTGCGTACGCACCGTTTATAAATGAGGCCCCTGGCCCGCAGCAATAAGGAACTGCTGGTAGCGTCATGAAAAACATCATTTACCAAGTGTAAATGCCAGACTGGCTTAAATCCATTGTTGAAAGCTACCGTGATGCATTTTGTCAACACTGCTAGAAACAGTATCATGTATCATGGCCTTTTTGAAAGGAGTGATTGTAAAGTCATTATAAGACATTGGATCACTTTACAGATATGTTACACACTCCTTCTTACCTCATATTTAGTCCAAACACTCACATATCTTATATATAAATAATACGCATATTTTGTGTAAGGCCAGGGGATATTTTAACAGGACCAAAGTGGTAGTGATCCCAGATTGAACTGATGTCAGCCTCCTGCATACAATAATTATTCTTTCCCTTCTACCAAACTTCAAATGATATATTTCCTGTGTTTCCCCGTGACCACAAAGTCCAGCAACAGAAAACGGAAAGGCAGCATAAAAATCCCCCAAAACTGTTCTGGCTCAGTTACAGACAGTCGGACAGACGGACAGTCGGAGATGGAGGTTGAACGTTTTGAGAAATGAAAAGTGAGAGTTATAGGGCCAGAAAAAGAAATGAGGAGTATAGAGCAAGTGAGCATTGAGCTTTTGTTTTCTGATGAGCTTGTTTACCAGCAGGGGGCTGTGGAAAGGTTTGTTGGAGGTGAAAAAAGTATAAGTAGCTCTCTCCACATTTTCTCCATCTCCTCATTCTATTCCTCCTCCGCTTCTCTCTCTTCTCATTACTTTTGTCACACTTCCCCCTCCTCCCTTCATTTGCTCTGTGTCTCCACCCTGCTGAATAGATGGAGCTGGGGTTGTGGGGGGAGTTCTTTCTCCTTGTCCCCAGAGCAGATCATATTAACATTTTATAAAATCAATATTTCCTGCATTTAAATAGATGTGGTTTCCCAACTGGTTCCAGTATCTCAGAGGGGGAATTCAAGCCTGCTAGCATTACTCATAGTCAAATTGCTGCCCGAGCTGTTTTCACATACAGTAGAAAGGGGAACTATGTCAGAGTGATTGGAGGGGCAGCTTACAAAGGACAGATCCATGATGGAGCATCCATAGGTTCCCGCCTGTAAAGGGCCCTAGCGATGAAGGAAAAGAGGGAGAGAGGAAGGTGACTCATTCTCACCTTCTCACTGCCGTGTGGTCCAGTTCTCTGAATCATAAGCAGGTGTCCTTACTGATCTTTTTCCATCCCTCTCATTCGTCTGCTCCTCCGTTGCCTCTCTGTGGGGTTGTGAAGCCTGAGAAACAGGGAGTAAACACAGGAGCCGTGATTCAGCCTGACCCCCGCTCCGGGAGCACGAGAGGAGATACAGTCTGTTAAAGAGGAGAGCAAAACTTGAGCTGAGACGGACAAAAGTCCTCCGTTCCGTTTGTCCTCACACACATTCTCGTTTCAGTAATATTAGCATTTCTTTCACTATGCAAATGTAGGAAATTGATCATGCTCTCGCTGTTTGGGCAGCTGCAAAAAAAGGCTCAGACAAACATCATCAACATCGGGCCATCTGCTCCCCTGCTGTTGCTTTCGTGCATGGCACTGTGGGATAGCCTTTCATGTCCCAGCAGGGCTCTGCCATCAGGGCCTGCTGGCCTGCGACCCATATCATAAAAGCTCCATGGCCTGAGATGAACCAGCAACCTCCAGTCCAAACCGCCGCTGCAGCTGTTGTTTTTTGTCATTGTTTTTATGAGAAACACAGGTCCATCAGCTTCGCTTCCTCTGCCTTTTTTAATCATGCATGTTTTTTTTCCAGTTAGTAAAAGAAAATGCAATTTTTTTCGGGAGTACAAAACTGGAGAGAGTCCGTGGGTAGTTCTCTTCACAACGGCCCATTGAACCAGAAAGAGAAAGATTGTAACTTAGCCAAGATAACTGTTATTGTAGCAGGACAGTACTAAAGCAGACCTGCGTTGGTCACAGCTAACGTACTATACAAATAAGAGGCTGTCCACGTTGTTAATTTGATCTGCAATTTCTACACCTCATCCACCAAAACTTCAGTCCCTCGTTTTAAAAAGTTTGGCCGAAAGGAAGAAAAAAAAAGCCAAGCGTGAAGATCTCAGCATGGGCTTATTCCTGATTTTCCACACTGATTAATGTTAACCTATATTAGCCCACCTGAGACAGCATAGCAGGAGTCATTTTCAGAACAATTTTCATTACATCTCCTGAGTAAACATTTGCTCAAGCCGATGTCAATTCAATTTGTCTGCTGACTGATAAGAGGTAGCTAGCAGTGGAATTTGTAGACATATAGGCATCAGTGAAATAACAGAAAACCTAATAGAAGTGGGGATATTGTTAATAAAAGTGATAGCAGCAGCCGGGGCCTCAGAGGGGGGCCGGGGAGTCTTCAGTTGCAGAAACAAACTCTAGCAGTCATCACACCAGGAAATTAAATGATTTCTGTATGTTGTTGTTGTGACTCCAACTTTAGTTAAACTTTTAAAGAAACTGTGATTGGTCAGTCTCACAAAAGCAACTCCTTGCAGAATAATATTTATTGTTTTGGCAGAAGAATGTTTGGGTGACAGAAATGGAAATCGGATCTGTACTGTATATGCAACAGTTCTGGATTAAATATATTTGTAAATAGTTTTAATTAATGAAACTACTGAACACTTTTGAAACACCTCTCAAGTGGAACTTTGACTCAAAAACTAGATAACATGTATAGATAGTCCTCAAGCTGATTTTTTTGCGGTGAACTGCCAGGCATACTTTGACTGGTGCTGAAGCAAAACACAGATTGGATCCTTCCAGCCAAGGGAATGCCAGCTATTCAGGGTTACATGTTGTTTATCAGATAAGGTACACACACAATCAGGCAGCGGAAACCAACACTGCCTAGACTGTATCATGCGCTCACATACATACGCACACCTGTGTATACACATATGTATACACGCATATTGTCTTTCATACATACAATTATACATACGGCTTCCTCTTGGAAATGTAAATAGGTGCCTTCTCTTCCAAAAAGCAATTTCTAGACAGACACACAACTCAACATAGCTCAAATCTATTTCTGTTTAGTTTTTCCTTTTTCTTCTTTTTCCATCAACCCTACAACATTTTTGAGCTTGTTATCGATTTCATCTCCTCCAAGGCCATCGCAAGTCAAAGGGAACATGACGCAAATTCAACCATGCAAATGTGTTCCACTGTACCATATATGTACCTCACATAATAATTTCTGTATGCCGTCATCTGTATAGAATATCACAGGTGAAAGAAAAACACCCTCTGTGTTTTGGCAACGCAGTTGTGGGAATTCTCTGCGGAGATTCAGTGAGTTTCCGCTCCGGTGGCTCAGCGTCAGGGTTGCGGGTGCACCGCTCTGTCAGGTACAATTATGAGAAGCTGATTCCAGGAAACCTGAGTGGCATTTCTTGCATGATGCTACAGTTACCTAATGCATCCGCCCCTTTACAGTACAGCCCCACACATATGAATGCACATACCCACACACTAACTTGTTGAATGAGATGGTAAGTGTCCAGGGAGCTCGGAACTTCGGGTAAACAATTGGATTGTCGCACTACCTCCCACAACACACACATACACACACACACACACACACACACACACACACACACACACACACACACACACACACACACACACACACACACACACAAACACACACACTTCCTGCCAGGCATCCTTAAGGTGTGCAGCCAAAAGTTCCTGCCACCTCTGATCCATCAGCGGCTGATGTGCAGGTGGTTGGGGGGAACCTGAGAACCTGTTTTAGTTCACACAGGAGCACCAGACACATTTATGCTAATGTTGGCACAATATGAGAGGAATCAATGGAGCTCACCAGTCGTCTCGCAATGTGTGAACACTCACACAGCTGATTGTTATTCAGTGTGAAAAATAGCTCCAGGACTTCAATGCTAATGGCCTCAGTGTAGCTTTCAGTTGCCCGCTGTTTAGTTATGCTGTGGTCATGCATTGGTGATGAATTGTCGTCTCGCTGCGTTGGTGGTCTCCAGTCAAAGAGTTGTCGCTTTTTTCCGACTATGAGAAAACTCAAGATTGGTTTGTCTGAAGTAAGACAAATGTACGACTGGAATACAGTGACCATAAAAAATCACTTGCTCACTCCTTCTCCAAGATGGGGATTCCCCGCGTCTTCAAAGGCTGCTTAAACTTGTGCTTAATGATTAGCAGATGACTGCAGTTGCTAAATACAGTGTGTGTAACTGGGGGGTCCACAGGACTAAAGTAGTGGCCTACCTGTTGTGCAATAACAAAGCCTTACAGTAATCCTGCCAGAGTTCCCGTTAGCCGGTAATTACCGGACTACGACCGGTAAAATATGCTGAAGACCGGCAAATCTAAATCTCTCCGGTCAAAGTGTCCGTTCAAAATAATTTCCGTTTAGCGCAATACCACATCAGTTGCGCAACTTGCGCCATTTATGTGACAGACAAAAGAGTATGTGACAGACAAGAATAGTCAATTCTAATGTCTAACACTTAATGTGGAGAAAGAGATGTCCTGTATGGGTTGATTGTGCGTTGATCTGTTGGTAATGCCTCAGGGTTCCGGTGGGCATGTAAACAAATGCATAATGCTGCGCTATACTTTGCGGCCTCACCCAGTTGCATAGCGACGCTTATTGTTTAGGTGTCTTTTAATAAGCAGGTAGTCCTATCATTAGCTAGAACTAGCTAGATCTGATCGATATGGAGATAAACGCGAGTAAAGTCTAATCTGGCGGGAGAGAGAGATCAGCTGCTGCTGACGAGTCGACTGATTGATTGATTGATTGAAAAGTTTATTAACAGCTTGTATATTGGGTACAGTACGGTACAGCTCAAAACATACAATTGTTAAGGGGATGCAGACCAGAGAAAGACTTTCGTCTTGTTTACATCAGGGTCCCCCATTTCCAATTCATCATGTCATTTAAGACATATAAGACATATTTGACATACAGATGGCTTATTTACAATTTACATACAGGTGGTTTTTTTACATACAGATTGCTTATTTACAATTTACATACAGGTGGTTTTTTACATACAGATTGCTTATTTACAATTTTCATTTTCGATTTCGTTCTAATACATCCTAACCGGACATTTAAGACATACCAAGTCTACAGATATACAGTTAGTAACAGAGTCTAAAATGCGAGTATATACATAGATGGGGGGGGAAGCTGTCCATTGAACGACAGGTTGAGATTTGTACCATTACCGGGGCCAGTTTTGCAATGCTCTCCCCCGAAGGTGCTCTTTAAGAGAGGTTTTGAAGGTAAGTATAGTTTTACTTTCCTTTACAGTTGTGGGAAGAGCGTTCCACCTTGATGTGGCATAATTGCGAAATGTGTATTCCCCCTTTTTTTGTGCCAAATCTGGGTTTCACATGATTTGTGGAGCTCCCTCTGGTGTTATGATCATGGTATTCCTTGACCTTTGGGAAGAATTTTGACATGTACATGGGTACCATAGAGGTGTAGTGGATCTTGTAGACCAGGCCCATTGCAAGTAGCTGTACTCTGTCGTCTACTCTAAGCCATCCTAGGTTGTCAAAGTGGGCAGAGGTGAGGTGGGTTCTAGATGAAAGGTCAAGCAGTAGTCTGACCAGTTTATTTTGCGATGTTTGAAGTTTTATTTTTAGCGCCTTGGAGGTGCTATGGTACCATGACGTGCAAGCATAGTCATAGTACCCTTGAATGAGTGCTCCTGCCAGAGTTTTCAGGGTGTTTTTGTTTACCAGAGAGGAGATCCGGTATAGGAATCTAGTTCTTTGATTGACTTTTTTATTACATTGGATGCCATTTTGTCACAGGAGAGGTTTGCCTCAAGAATAGATCCTAGGTATGTAATTTCCTTCTTACTTGTGACTGTAGAGGAAACTTCTGTGTAGCTATGCTGTGGGAGTCACCGACTCAGGAAGGAGACACGGTAGGAGCAGTAGCTTTGATGTCAAACACTGGTGGTTTATTTGGAGTTAACGGCCGGAGGATTCACATCACAAGTCCAAGAGTCAGAGGTTCTGACTTCACGGTAGAGTTGCCACGTCAATCCTGGAGAGCCTCTCTCTTGCCAGCCCATCTAACTGGTTTCGCAGAGAGTAAACAACATATTTGAGAAGATAGCCTAAACAGTGTGGGAACACTGAGTTACTTGCGTCGGACACTTATGACCTCGAAGATTTCACACCTTGGAGTCCACAAATACAGAGAAGGAAATGTCCCAGTGTACCCACAACACAGACCATCTGTGACCCAGTATTGACCGGTCACAGAATGGGAACAATAACATTATTGGCTAAGCAGCCTGTGTCCTTAAAGGAGGTAAACAGACATCAAGGTTTGTCCTGTATGTCACATCTTGGCGTCTATGACAATTATTTCCATAACAGTGACAATAATGTCGCCCACTGCAACTGAGAAGTCGTCGGATTTGCTGAGATTATGTTTCGAACTGAAGAGAATGGACTCTGTTTTACCCAGGTGTAATGATAATTTATTATCGGCGAGCCAGGTGCAGATTCTGCCGAGCTCGGAGCTGAGGGTTTTTTCAACCTGCAACCTGTTCCTGTCAGAGACCAGCAGGGCTGAGTCGTCCGCGAACAGGAACAAGTTGCAGTCACATGCTGATGACATGTCATTTACATAAATTCGGAACAGTAACGGACCTAATATGCTTCCTTGTGGAACACCACAGCTCACTGGGAGGGGGGGGGGACAGAGTACCGTTTACCTCCACCATCTGTTCTCTCCCCTCCAGGTAGGATTGCATCCAGCTCACCGATAGTTTATCAAAACCAATTGCTTTTAGCTTGTCAATCAGAATGGGGTGATTGACAGTGTCGAAAGCCTTTTGTAGGTCCAGCATCACCATGCCGCAGTACTTGCCCTCGTCCACCTCTTGTTTGATGTGGTCGCTCAAATAAAGAAGGCATGTGTCAGTGGAGTGGGATGTTCTAAAGCCAGATTGAAATTCATAGATTAGTTTATTTTCCGCGAGGTACTTTTCGACCTGTTCATATACTATTTTTTCCATGACTTTCGAGATGGAGGTAAGTATAGAGACAGGGCGGTAGTTGCCTGGGTCCAATTTGCTGCCCTTTTTGTGCAGGGGGGTTACTCTTGCAATTTTGAAGTCTTTGGGTACTTTTCCCTGTTTTATGGAGAGGTTAATTATGTGAGCTATGACTGGTGAGATGGCAGTTGCTGTGTCTCTGAGGAATTTGGAGGGGATATTGTCGTGGCCAGTGGCCTTGTTAGGTTGGAGGGCGCTCAGTTTAATGAGTACCTCTGCTGTTGTTACCCTTGCTAGACTGAAATCATCTTTGCGTACCCCTAGGTTTTTGTAGTAGGTCATGATGTGATCTACTCCAAAAAGCCCTGAGTGGGAGGGTAATTTATTTACAAGAGTTGTGGCTATGTTTGTGAAAAAAATGTTCAAGTACTTGGCCACATCCAGTTTGTCTGTGATGAGCCTGTTATCTGTCTTTATGTGAGACACCATGGTCGACACGCAGCTCTGCATGATCACAGAACAAAACACACACCAGGTTAGAATATCACACGTAGCTATTTTAATGACCTCTCAAACTACCGTAACTAGTTATAGATATGTTTAGTTTTACTGTCGGGTCACTCATTACTGATCCGCGAGCTGCATGATACTGACGGGCTGTCAGGAGAGGGAGAGCGCTCCGTTTATTATTCCCGTGTTATTATAAGTTACTGTACACTTTTGAATAATGTAGTTAATCTACTATAATTAGTTTGTTTAATATCGAATCATATCAATTTGTTTTAAAGCACAATAAATAACAAAGAAGACCTTTGACCGGCACTTTTCTCATTTTGTCCGGAAGATTTAAACTTTAACAGACATGTTGACCGGCGAAAAAATATTCTAACGGGAACTCTGAATCCTGCTGCTGATGAGTAATTAGGGATACTCTGAGGAGGAGTCTGTTTACATGGACTGGAGCCTCTGGTTAACATGATGAACAATTGAGGGATAGTATAGTAAGAAACCACTGGTGTCCATCTGTAGAGGACATTAAGTGAGGATATACAGTATACAAATATTAGGCAACAGTTTTCAAAGAATTCCATCTGATCACATGGTAGAAAACAAAGCTCAGAGTTAGTGTTTCAGTAGAACGTTTATTTTCAGTGAAACCCCAAAATGCAACCCCCCCCCCCCCCCCCCCCCCACCCATATACTGTAATATTAGTACATATGTTATATGTAAATTAACAATGAATGCCTCTGACCCAATTTGCCCTTGGGACTGGTGTGAGCCATTTGCGTTTCTTTGTGTCCTCATAAAGTCTCCAAGTAAGCCATACCTTGACATTTCTTCCAAGCTCTCTAGAGAAGAAAACTTTTAGTCTGTCCATCTTTCCAACTGTGTTTTCACAGTAAATGAAAAAACCTTACAGATACTTGACAGTCAAATAAAAAATGCTGCCACAATGTTGATTGTCTAATACTAATGCTACATATAAGGATGAAAAGTATGCATTCACAAATAAATGATATACATATTTGGGCTCACATGTATAAGTTGTTCACTGTGTCTTTCATTCCAGGTACCATGCAGCCTAGAATTCTGGGACGAGCTCCAGCAGGCCTTTGTTCCGTACCGGGAGTTCAGCCTCTCAGAGAGCCGGGCCTGCCAGCTGCAGCTGCCCAGCCTCAGCCTGACAGAGAAGCAGAAGGAGCTGGTGGCCTCCGACCTGTGGAGGATAGTCCTCAACAGTAATGGAGAGGGAGGAGATGAGCAGAGGTGGGGAGAATTCATCCTGTACTGTTTCTCTGTGCTTCAATGTATCTGTGTGTCTTTTATGCATGCTTGTATATGAAAAAGTCTGCACCCAGGCCGCCAAGCACAAGCCAAGCCAAGCACAATGTGTCCCTCGCCCCACATCTGGTGTGCAGGAGCAGGGAGCGGGCTTGGAAGGCGTTCAGATCGGCCTAATGAGATTTCCCAGCACACCAAGTGCCTGTCAGGGCCCATCCGGATTCCTTCCTGCTTACCTTGAGTGTATCTAATTGTGTGGAAGCTCACGGGAAGCGAGAGGGGTGAAGCCCCCTTTGGTTTGGCTCATAAGATCCTCGGTTTGGATAGGTTGAAACACCTTTTACTCCCTTCTCACTGCCTCCTCTTTTCCTCTCTCTCATGTCATGTCATGCCATTAAATCTTCCGTGCTTCACCCATTTTTCATTTGCATCTGTATTCTTTTCATTTCTTTCTCAGCTTAATGTCCACCCCCTTTTTGACTCTCGGGATTAAAGGAACTTCTAGTGAAAGAGTATTGCCAAGCCCACATTCTGTGTGGCTTAGCGAGCTAAAAAGGGAGGAATAAGAAAACATGTAAGGGAAGTAACTGAGAAAAAAGTGTACAGTACCAGATACAGTGTAGAGCATCTGTGTTTCATTACAATCATAGCGCAAACACTACATTTCCTTTATGTTTAAATTATTTGTCTTTTTAGATCAAAATTGATTCCCTTTTCCTTACTCGCTTGTTTCATCTGCCTTACTTTAGTTTCCACCAGAAAAATAACTTGGCTGCCCTGCCAACTGGAAGTAATGAAAATGGTCAACATATGATGCTTATCTTTTTAAGGAGCACTCTGCTGCACCAGCGTTGTTCAGGTCTTGAGCGTTTCCTGCTGGACTTTTTATGGTGGATCATGGTAGCAGCAAATTACAGAGCAAATGGTCATTCACTTCAATTACCCTCCATTCAACTTCATCAACCATGACATGCAATTAATGTCCATAGAGAGGTTCTCCTGGAAACTGCGGCAGTAATAATGGACCTAAACTCACAGCCTGGGACGGACAGCGAGGAGGCCCACTCCATATTATACTCAAAAATATAATTGTAGCGTTTATCTCATTGTACATTTCTGGCGAGGATGTCACACAATTTGTAACTCACTGGGCAAGAGACAAAATAATTCTAAGAAATCATATTATTTGTATTAGTGAGTTCATTTTGTGTGGCCAATATTCCACAGCTTGGCTCATGCTTTTTATATAAGTTTGATGGAAAATAAATAACCATTTAATATGTTTTCCCTTTGAACTGTCAAAGCATGGTCGGATTTTCCTATGAAATCATGTTATAATCACAGAATGCATTTACTTGTCTTTACTATTTTCATACTATTACTTGTTTTCTTTGCAGTTGTACTGTTTTCAGTGCTCACTTGTTTGTTTTCTCGCAGTCAGAAATACCAATTGATCTGTTTATGGGTGAGGGTGTGACTGTGTCTGCTCTTCCTTCAGTCTGGACAGTGAGAGTGGCTCCCAGATGCCCTGCGATCAGTTGGTTTCTCCCATAGCATTGGCAGCCTGCACCCGTGTGGACTCCTGCTTTGCACCCTGGTTTGTCCCCTCCCTGGGTGTGTCCCTTCAACTAGCACAGCTGGACGTTCACCTCTGCCACCATCTAGAACAGCTGGGCACAGGTAAGAAAGAAAAATACCCAGTCACAGAGTCTCTCATGAGTTTGTAGATACAATTGAAGGACATTTGTGACAAAGTGGGAAGATCAAATTCAAAGATACCAGAGGGTGTAAATACTAAGTATATACAATGTATGCAACTCAAATGTAAGAGACCAAAGAATATAAACAGATTACCGGTAGGGTCCAGATCGGGGTGCATATGCATACAGATGTACAGTTTCAGACCTTTATTATAAGTAGGTAGTGTAAGAGTGCATGGTATTTATAGAATGTTTCTGATTGTGTTGGACTGGAAGAGTGAAGTGTGTAAACTACATTATATTCAACATCACTCAAATGAGCTATTAAATCGTATTATTCCTAATCATTTATAATAATGTATTAGTTAGTATCTAAGGTTGTATTTATCTCAGTCCACTGAGGACAGCTTGAACACATGTTTACTCATTGCCATTGATCTGCTACAAACACAGCAAGATTGTTATTCCCTTGTACTATCAAAAATGTCTCACAGTCCAGTTTCTAATGGCGGTCCTCTGTCACACTCCTCCAGTTCCATCCCGGCAACTTCGTCCCTTCCTGCCAGACAGGAAGTTACCTCAGGAGCAAGAGTTCATGGTGACTGGTGCTCGGGAGCCGCGGGTCTTCCTCCGCCAGTGGAGCAACGGCCCACGTCACTGTCAGGAGTTCAGCTTCTCCACCCAGCTAGACTGCAAGCTGCTGGAGTACCGGAACCTTACACACCTGCAGCTCCTCCAGCCTGTTGTCCTACAGGTAGAGCTCAGACATTTATGCTAGTTTGTCTAATTCGACATTTAAAAATCAAAGCATTGGTCAGGAATTGTGTAAAAATTACATTTCTTGTGGTTTTCAGGGCCAGGCTGCTGCCACATATTGCCCCCAGGACACCTCACTGGATGTGAATGTTTTTGTGGATCCGGTGTTTCTCAATATCAGCCAGTATGCCATCCACACTGTGGACACTGCTCTGCAAAGCTGGAAACAGGTTGATATACACTTTATATTCAAACACACTCCAAAGAACAATTTCTTTTTTTTAAATCCTCCCCTCCTATGGCCAAATACCTGGCCATAAATTCTCTTGCAATTCTGTTATTGTTTTCTCTTTCTCATTCCTCTCTCTTTTTCTGAGCATCTGCCTTTTGACGACTTGCCAAAATGGTTAAATTGGGTGAAATTGAGTATCAGCTAAACAAACAGAGTGGATTCCATGAGAATGGTTTTGGTTATATGCCAGTGGTAATACAATGTGCAGGAGGGTACTGCCCTTTGCTGTAAGCTCTGACTAACAGGCTACAGTGTGTCTTTGCCGGGCTTCTCGTCCGTCCTGTGGTCCTCGTCATCTCTCAGTTCTCAACTCTCAGCACTGCCTCTAGTAGCCAGGATACTAGTGTGTGAAGTGATGCCCTTAAAAACAAGGTAAAACTTGAGTGGTGACACCTGCCAAGACTTCATCTGGCCCTGATCCTCCACCCACTTGTCTACTGCACACACATACACACACCCTGGCCTCTCTGGCTTTGTATGCCCTATCATGGTCGCTCAGCTGTGGCTGTGCTGACTCATATACTGGCCTCTGGAGACATGAGGTACTCTCATGGTTTTACATGCATACACACTCTCACTGCCATGTGAAAGAAATAAATTGTGTTTTTCTAGGAACAGCTGTGGTCTTTTACCTGTGGAAAATAAAATGAAACAAGCTATATAGGAAACCTATTTTAAAATGATTATTCTGGCTAGCAGTTTAATACCTTTGTTTTTACTCTGTGGCATCATTGACTCATCAAAGCTGACCGACTGAGTTGGATATTTCGGTCATAATTGTCCATTGGCTTCATTATTGCATCATGTAGGGCAAGCTAGAAAGTGTTCCCTATTTCTGCTGGTTAAATGAGCCATAAATAAGACTTTAAAGCATTGGTGTTGTTGTAATGAATGGTCATGCAGCTTTACTGGAGTGTTTTGGATATGTTGGTATCCACAACATGCCAAGCACGATTACCTAGGATATTATTTGGTCTTGTGATTTTTGCCAGGTTTTTCTGATAATGGGTGATATGTTTGGCTTTTTTAATACCATTTTGGACCAGTTTCATTAGACCCAAAATAGAGGCATGCAATGCTCACACATACTCACACAGAATAGTCTTCACTTGTTCATTACACATTCAAACCAAAACCTTTCACTGGTATGGGATTGATTCATAAAATGATTAAGCTTGTTGTATTGTCTTGATTGGTCTAAACAGCAACAGCCTTGTAACTTGTACAGATCCTTTGAACTACGTCCAGCCTTTACCACTTTGCTGAACACAAGGGGAAAGAACACACCATAATTATGAGGCAAATGTGCTGCGTGTGAGTAGGGGTACAGAGAGGTCAAGTACAAAAGGCTGATTTTTTTTTTTTAAACACTCTTCTCCAGTATTTGGTTCACCTAAGAAAAAGTTGTGGACACTTCGATAGTGCAATAATGTTTTCCTTTTTGGGGTTTTCACTGAAACAAAAAATGGTACGTGGTGAGAAAACATTGTATGGGTGCGATTAAGCACAATCTGTCTGGTGGTGAGGTGCACTATAGGGGCTGATGTAAAGAACCTCCGTGTTAAGCTTAAATGTATGTTGGATCTGACAGAGGCTTACGTTCCATACACACTCAGGCACACATTGTACATGCATAGAAAAACTTGATCCTAATTGAAAACGTAATCAGATGCAGTTGGAAATGTTAACAGGCTTTGTCCTTCCGCAGCACAAGGATGTAACCTAACGTGTGTAATTGTTTCAGTGATTTTCATGTTTCCTGGTGTCAAGGCTGGCAGGCAGGCCCGTTGTGTTGTGGCCTGCCGGGTCAGCGTGGATCTGTGGAGAAGATTCCTCCACCACCACACAAGTGAAACCTCACAACCCAGACATGGTCGTACCAGACCACCGCAACCAGAGCAGCTGGACAACTTCCAGATGCATAGCTACAAATAGAAATAAGACATTCTCCTTATATGGTTGTAATTTATTCTCATGTAGCTAAAATATGTTTTGATATTCAGTCGTTATGGTTACATGGACTGCTCATGATAACATCACCCAGGTCTTTCTCGCAGTCATGAGTACAGATGTGAAGAATGTATATTCCATCTATTATGATATGCAGTGTGTTCCAAGGCAAGCAGGCTCTCCTCCTCTTTCTCACCTCTACTGCAGTGCTTTCATTCAGCATTAACTTCCAATCAAGTCCTCGCTGACAATTCTGACAACACTCATATATTGTTGGTCATCTGTGCAGGTCTGAGCGGATCTGAGGTCTCCTATCATAGTGACCTTTAGCAAGATGCTAAACTCCCAGTTGTTCCCAGGCAGCAACCTTTCTAATGAACGCATGATCTCAAATTGTAGATTGAAGTCTTGCTCAATGCAGGATGATGCTGGTTTTGTAATTGATGATCCAATTTAAAGCAAAACAGATGATAAAGCAAGGAATACTGACCCCGCTGTTGTCATAACGACTTTTAATTGTTCTGTGTTAACTCCCCAAAAGCCAGTTACCCTTAGACATGTTTGATCTGCACACGCATGATGTGACACACGTACCACATACTGTATCAAAAGCTGGAAAACAATGTTTGCTTCACTGCACACTACAAACAGTCATGGCACGGCACACAAGCCCATCAAGTGACCATCATTTTAACATCATCCAGAAGTATAATATCCTTGCCTTTGACAGCTGTGTGTGTTTTGTTGATGCTGGTTGTGTGTACATTACAACATCATCAATGATGTAGCTTCTCCCTATATAAAGAGTTCATAAAACTGCACTCAGATAATGAGAGGACAAATAGGACATCCAACAAATAAAGCACCGACCAACTGAGTTAGGATCAAAACGTCTGTTGCAATAATAATAAGAGCAACAAACATGTGGTGCTCAGTAAGTTGTGCATGAGATTGCTAAAGCCTTGTTGCTATTAAACAAATGAATGAGGCTAAAATCGACCGAATCATGTATCCATCTCACACCTCAAACACTTCATGTGTTTCAATGTTGTGAAACCTTGTGGTTGCTGTTGTGCTGCTTACATGTGGTTGTTGTGATGTGCTGATGTCTCTATGTAGTTGGTGTATTGTGAATATGTACTGTTTTTGTGTTCTAATATGGCTACTTTTCCAAACAGAGATGTCATGTTTGCAGCCTAGGGACTACAGATGTAAGTAAGCTGGTATTGTAGCTAACTCTGGTTCAGCTGAGAAGCTGTGAATTGTCCCTGTCAAATTAATACATACATAAATATAAGTTAGTGTACAAAAAACAAAGATGGATCAGTTAAAAATCAAGATGTCAGCTGCTAAAATGCCCAAAAAAGATCCACAAACCAATTGATATGAATGATGTATGTGTAAACTTTGATTAAATGGCTGCTCCCAGTGGGCAGGCCAGGACCTATTTATTAGTGGTGTCTTTATTTTCATGTGCCTCTTACTCTATAGGCCCATATGGCCCCAACCTCAGCCCCCCACCACTCTAACCTCAGGCCCCATGTCTCCTTTTTCAATTCTCAGTCCCTAGCCCCACTCTCCTTCTTCTCTCCCCCCAGCCCCTAACCCCAGGGAAGTGGCTTTAGTGGAAAGCCACACAAAAGCCCAGTAGTATTTACACACTCTGCGTTCTCACAGAACTTTCACAGACTGTTATATGTGCAATTGAGACAACCGGAATTTTCCTCCTGTTTTTCCCCCTGTGTGTCCCATGTTCTTTTGCAACCGGAAAAAAAGTGATAGAGAGATCGGGTTCCTGTTTGTAGCAGATGTGTGGGCGAAGGTCATCTAAAGCAGAACATATAGGTGATTGTAGATCTGATTATTGTTTTATTGTGTCCCTTTTGGAAGTTTCATTATCTTCTCCACGGCGTCTTGTTTCATGAGTATTTTTTTGAGTGGGTGTCATTATTTACAATTGGTTTTCCAGACATTTTACTGTACCTTGCTCTTTATATATGTGCCACTCTACCACGCAGATCAGGGCTAGACAATGTAAGTAATATCATCTGGGTGGATTAGTGAAATGGATCCTTTGATTCCTGGTAGGACTGCGTCTGAAGGACAGGCTATCATCTTATGCTCTTTAACAAGGAAGACGTGTTGACTGTTTAAATATCTCTGTCTTAATATTTGTCCACTTAAAGTCTTGGATAGACGAGGAGTGATTATGATTACTGCAGGGAGCTTTTCTGATGTGTGTATCATGTTACCTCATGAATCAGAGCAGAAAGACGATACCATCAAAGAGTGGGCTTAACAACGGCATCTTAAGATGGCAGCAGGAAGTTTGTAAATCACAGTGTCAGATTCGAAAGGCAGCACAGATAGTGTTCCACTATAAAACTGGAAATGGATTTGAACCCACTGTCGCAGCTGTCCTGTCTATATTTTGCTCTGTCTACCTCTCTCTCAAATCTTTCATCAAGTGTTCGTTTTAATGGTGTAAACTTTCCCATCCGTTTTTAATAGCATCAACAACCCCTGAACCCCGAACGTGCTTGGCAGTCAAACTCTGAGCTTTCACTGCCAGCCTCTTTTAACCATCAACCCCCTGCTATTTAAAAGTATACAGCAGGCCGGGGTCCCTCTTTGTTAGGATAGTGGAGTAGTTGTTGAGAAGCTGTCTGAACCACAATCACGTGCGTCAATAGTCAGGGAGGGGTGTGCAGGAGAGACCCCATCAGGGCTTGAGAGCCTTTGGAAAAGCTGAAGTAAACCTTAAACATAAACTTGCAGCCTCGCTATCCAACTCACATGCAAACTATGTGCTGTTTTGAAATTGTGTACTGAAATGTATACAGAAGCCCTGACACACTTTCCCTCTCCCTGTCAAAGCAGTGTTTTCAATAGCAGGCCAGTGAGCTCTTCGCTCTTGCATGCAGGGTGACGTATGAGTGGACAGCATCCCTGTACCACTCGCATGACTGGAGTTTTCTGTGAGGCTTTTTCATTGACCCATTGCTGTAGGTGGGCCAGCTTCCATCGTATTATAACAAACCACACTGTATTGATGACTGTTACGATCAGGAATGCCTGCCCATTTTGTTTCATGCTTTGAGAAAATGTGAGGAAAAACCATGCACATACAAACAAAGTTGTCATTTGAACTGAATTCCATTTATCTAAGGACACAAATCTAGCCGATCAAAAAAGGATGTGAAAAAGTTGATAATTGGTAAAGAGAGCGGCCTGCTGGAGGTTTTATGTGGGGCCGAGGGGTAGATTTGGCCCTGAAACCCAGTGCAAGCCGCTTTAGCCTGGATAGCTGAGAAATGATTCATTCTGCCTCTGAGGTTGTGTTGCTCCCACAGGTGAAATCACTCATCTCCTTTTCCTACTGACTGACAGCTGCATTTTTAAGATTGAAAATACATGCATTGATGACACTTGTAAACGTACTTAAACTCAAACTTCACATATACTGTGCATTATACTCCCACCATAAATATACACACCTGGAAGTATTTTATGCACAAACTCTTTTTCTCATGTCTCCCCTTATTTTATTTTCATCCACTACTCTCCTGTTTTTCTTCTTAGAAAGGGAACCCGCAGGCTGAGGAGCTGGTGTACAGTCACTACGTGATCTGTAACGACACCCACGAGACGCTGTGCTTCGGCCAGGTGGACACAGATGAGAACGTGCTGCTGGCCAGCCTCCACAGCCACCAGTACAGCTGGAGATCCCACAAGTCCCCTCAGGTAACACACACACAGACACGCACAGACACTCACACACAGACACACACACATAGACACACTCTCACACACACACACACACACACTCAAACACACACACACCAGAAAAATATTGATCAGCATGCAGCAGTCACTATCTGTGTTTCTGTCAGCGCTCTGAGACAGTACCCTGACAGCATTGTTAAAGAAGATTGATTATATTTAACCCTTTGTGGTTTTGAGGTTGAGCGGAAGGGTGGGCTGGCGATCTGTGGCATATGTCTCTGTGCTTGGTGCGCACATGTTTCATAACCCCCATGTGTTCCATGGTGAGTGTGAGAAAGTCAAGTTTGAGAAAAGACATGGCCATAATTGCTCTCAGTAAGTCAAGTTGTATTAATCATCAACCATGGTTAATCTGCGTTCTTACCTCACTCTAGCTATCACACACACACACACACACACACACACACACACACACACACACACACACACACACACACACACACACACACACACACACACACACACACACACACACAAAGTCAGACACACTTGGAGAGTTGCAGTGAATACAACATCTCATTTTAGCAGTGAGTCAAAATGACCTCTTTATTTTCTGGCATGTTTTGGAAGAAAGATTGTCCGAACAGGCCATATGTCATCATAGATAAGGAATGTGATTCCTGGACGGTTCTGTCATTTATTATTCCATCATGTGTTTGTGGTATATGAAAAATGTGTTCTCAAGATGGACATGATTTGTGAAACTAGATAAATAAGAAATAGTGCAACTTTGCCAGAAACACTCAGCTAACTTATTAAGCTTGATGTGATAAAATGCCTGCCAATGTGGCCGCCTCAGCAAATGTAGCTCACACTCCTAATTAAATGTTGGGGTTATAACAATAGTGGTCCTGATAAGAGAAGGGGTTGTATTTCTTTAATGGTCCTGCGAGTGTGTTTTTGTAGCTCGTACAAATCAGTTTCTGGAGTCTTAAGTGGTTGTGCTGTTTTTCTTAGGTCCCATAATGCTTTGGAGTGTCTAAAATAACTCTGATCATCACAAGCCATCATCCCCCACACCTCCCCTACTCTCCCATCGTTCCTCTTTCCATCTGTGAGCCTGCTCTCCACCTCACCCCGAAAACCTTGCCCTTAATCCCTGACCTCTCGCCTATTCGTCACTTATAATACCAACCTCAGGTGCTATCCTGCACATTATTTCTTCTTTTCCTTTGGACACTACACTCATCATTTCCAAATCCTCCCTAATTCAACTTGGTAACCATGTTAAACAAACGTTTACAGTGCATCCAAACAGTGTAATGCTACAACCCTTCGAAGTACATGAGTAAACACTTTTCAGCATGGGAGCCACAGTGCAATTAGCTCAGTCAAGCTGATGATATACTGCTGTGTGTAGTACACTGTGTGTTTTATTGCCATGCACTATAGGGACCCACCAGACAAAGGCCCACACACCCTCAACCACGGTTTAGAGAACATAGCTGTCTAATACTCCCCTGGGGTGGACTCAGTCCAACTCTCTTTATTCCTGATGCTTCACCTCCATCAGCTCGATGAGATCAGTAGACCTGGACAGTCTCTGCTCTATACTCTGCTTTGGATGTCTCTTTTTAACAGCGGCTCATAGCTTCCAAGCGCTCTCCTTGTCCCTTTCTTCATCCCCTACCAGCGCCACCTTGTGTTCTGGTGTTTACCACACACTGACTGGGCTCATTAGCCCTGGTCTGGTGTGTCCTGCCACATGCCTTTGCCTGGCTATCCTGTTCTGTCTTGGCATTGCTAGAAGGCAAATGTGTCCTTTGTATCTCACTTACACCCCAGTATGTGATGTCCTTTCCTTATAAGACCATGGCTTTAAATGAACCCCGAAGCTTGAATCCGGCCTCGTTCTTTGGCCCACACAGTCCCTTCTCTTTAGGATCCATACAGCTCGCTGTGTGCACCCTTTACCTTCCATATGTCATTCATGGTCACTTTGCTCCGCCAGTAGCCCTGGTTTGACTCGGTTCCCTCTGTGGACATAAAGTCATGACCCCTCCCTTAATGTAGTCCTCCTTATTCTCCTCTCTACCAAACTATCATTAGAAGCATCACTGCACCCAGGGTTGTTCAGGGCCTGGTCCCGTCTGAGAGACCTGTCAAGAAGGCAGACCAGCAGCCGGTCCTCATGGCTCTGGTATGATGTGTGTGTCCCAGCTGACCTGTCCCCGAGGCTCTCTCTCACACACACACACACACACACACACACACACACACACACACACACACACACACACACACACACACACATACACACACTCACACACACACACACATTCTTAAGCCAAAGCTACTCATTTGCTGTTGTAAGGCAATCTGTCCCCCTTTCTCTTTGTGGTTCCCCTGAGAACCCACTGCACATGAAATCTTCTTGAGAGGAAGACGGGGGAGTGAAAAAGATGAACAAAGGCAGAATGGACAGGGAAATATGAGAAATGTAAAAGGAGGGTAGCACCGAGCTGTCAAGAGGATACTGTACAGGCCTACTTGAAGAGGACATGGGTAAAAAGGAAGCAAGAGCCATGCTCTTCACACTCACAGATCGCCCCGGAGAACTCTACAGTGCAAGAAAGCCAAAAATGTGTCTGCTCGCTATCTAGCTATCCCTCCCACCTTCCCCATTTCTCTATGTTTATGATTCCCAAGCAAACTATAAAGGAAGTTTAGATGAGTACATGTCAACTATGTTTTATTATCATTAAATCCTTTAATAATATCTTCTCTTGTTGCCAGTCCATATAGATATTCCTAAAAAGAGAAAATAACTTCCTAAAGGAGCAGGCCTTCTGTTGGTTCAGCTAAAACAGGGAGACATATTTAAGATCTGCAATCTCCTGTGTGTGTCCGTTTGTGAAAGAAGAGTGCTTAATGCGTGTGTCCCGAGTGGTCTAACCAGGGTACACTTCCTACGATGTTGACATACCTTTGAATATCTTTCAATTCTCTCCGAATTCTCACTATTTTTGCAGTGAAATGTCCACTCTCTACCCCCTGATTCTGCTGTCACTCATAACCATAAGATGCATTAAAAGGGCCGATTGAGGCAGTCACATCCTTAGAGCCTACTGTGGTCTAACACTTGATACAAATCATACCCATACGTGAACACCCAGACCCACACACTCGGTGATCAAATGTTTCCTAAGGCCTGCAGTCTGTCAGGCCTCTCACTTGAATTCCTCTCTTTCTTGCCCAGCATTTGCCAACCAAGGTGGAGCAGTTCATAAACACTTTGACTTGTCCTTATGTTTAATCATTATCTTTCTTTTATATAATATATGTATAAGAGAGAGCAATGAATACAGATGGATACAAAAAGATTGATGCATCAATGATAAAACGCCAGCTATCTCACACACACACACACACACACACACACACACACACACACACACTGTCCCCACCCTGCTGTTTCTCGGTGCTCTGGCGTGTGGTGTGGATAGTTGGAATATCTGGCTGCTTGGTACAGGATGCAGCCTAGCACATGGAAATCCCTGTGGTTAGCAGTGAGAGGGGCGTTATAACCCCCTACACTTTTTAATTGCCTAAAAGGATCATTCACAATTTGAATAAATTATAATTTAGTCCAGGAGCAGGCTTCTACTGAGGAATTTTCCGTGTGTGTGTGTGTGTGTGTGTGTGTGTGTGTATGTGTGTGTGTGTGTGTGTGTGTGTGTGTGTGTGTGTGTGTGTGTGTGTGTGTGTGTGTGTGTGTGTGTGTGTGTGGTGTGTGTGTGTGTGTGTGTGTGTGTGTGTGTGTGTGTGTGTGTGTGTGTGTGTGTGTGTGTGTGTGTGTGTATGAAGATAGCAGCCCATGACTATTAGTTTGCGGTGAGATTGGCCATGTTTTTGGAAGCAGGCATGACAGGGAGGTATTTGGTATGAGTGAGAGAGTTTGTGTGTGTTTGTGTGTACCCGTGTCTTTATATTTAAGTGTGTGTTGTGTGTGTGTCCTGTGCTCATTTCCATAGGCTCTGTGTCAATCTGTTCCAGTTTTTAACCTACAGCAGAGTTTAACGTGCACAGCTCATTATATTAAAAACATATGTATTCTTTCAAATTGATCAGCTCTTTTTTAAAGTAGGTTTTCAAATTTCACCTAGCCCATTGTTTAAGAAACACTGCCCTCAAGTGAAGTGGTTTAGTTGTGCTGCTCATCAACATTGTGTCTTCTTCACTGCATTCAGCCGAGCCTTTGCAGACATTAGCTCCAGGTTGACCCACACATGACTGATCAGAGAGCAGCCGATGAAAGGGGCTGCTGTCCATCCTGATCCCTACAGAAAACCTACACTTTCCTGCTGTGTATCCTCCGAGCTGGGATAGGCTGACCTCTTTACACTGCATTACCTAATAGTTTACAGAATAGTCAGAGGTGAACATTGAATCATTGCCTGTTACATCTTGTGTTTGAGCTTACATTTAAAGTCCATACAGTGATGTATCTTGTACTACCACACTCTCTATCTTGTCCAGGCATGTCAAGAAACAACCCCCTAGTGGAATAACAATACATTCAACAATGTGATTACTAAGGCAAAGCCAAAGTCGACAATATAAAGTATATTTTATAAATTAGATTCAATTTGAAGATGCACAATTGAACTATCATGTTTACTGTATGTTGTGTCTTTGGCACCAAGCCTTAGATGATGTGTGAGTCAGTAAGTCATCAGTCTTTAGAGAGAGTGAATCATCATGTCTTCCTGGGTAGGAGAACCATAGACACAGTCATGGTCGGGTTACAGCCTCATTCGTCTGTGCACCATTCTTACTCCTGCTCCAGGACTTGGCTTTCTCACTCAGCACAGCTCAAATAATACAATAGTAGGTAAAGGTTAAATGAAGAAAACGACAGAGGTAGAATAAACCCTATATTAACATCAATCTATGTTGGTGCGTGCATGCGAGCAAATGTATCTGTCTCTTTATGGAGTCAGCCATACAGATTATTTATACACATCACATCACTTTGATGTTCCAAGGATGTGAACATTTTCTTCACAGATCACAGACTTTAGCGTTGAGGTTTGTTGAGCCTTCAACTCTGTTCATCCCAGCAACTGGACCTCCGTTCTTAAATCGATCTAAATCTGCTCACTGGACAGTTAAACCAAGGAGATTGCAGCTCCTCGGAAATGGAAAACTCCTTTTGTTAGTTGGTGCTCTTATGTTACTGGAGTGCTGAAGCTGCTTCTCCCAGCAGGCTTGGTTGATGATTCATAGATTACGTCTGGAGAAGTTCTGAACCCCATAAAGAGACAAAAGAAAACGTTTCAACTTCATGCTGCCAGTAATGTTATTCAATCAATGACTGCTTCATATTCTAGGGAGCCATTCTCATCTCTCTACAACCCACCAGTTGGTCCTCGGCCAATCATTGTAAAACAATGTACATTCCCAAGCTTTCTTCCACAGCTGCAACAGCCAAGATGTCCATGAGAATTACAGGAAGGACAGTGACTCTCCACCTTCAACACCACTTCTTATTGTTGCCTTTGTAAGATGCAATCCTATTCATCCCTCCAAACTCAT